>NC_084820.1:15448436-15748436 GCF_958449725.1 Rosa rugosa | reverse complement strand
CCGACCTCCGCAAACCCCCACGCGCGGGGCGGCGGCCGATCCCGATGTCTGAACCTCACGCGCTGCCACCTCCACCCCCTCCCCCACCTTCCTCCACCGCCATGCTCATGCCTCCTAATCCTCTCTACAAGCAGAAGTCGTGGTCCCCGGACGCCTACCGCGACGAGGCGTGGCACCGCCGCAAAAGCAACAGCAGGAAGCAAAAGCAGCGGAGCAAGAGCGTCACCGACGAAGACCTTGACGAGTTGAAAGCATGTATTGAGTTGGGGTTCGGGTTTGAGCCACCGCCGGAGGAGGAGGATGCTGACCAACGACTCTCCGATACTCTTCCCGCTTTGGGACTCTACTACGCCGTCAACAGAAGCTACAAGTCTTCCACCACTCCGACGTCGTCGTTCTCGCCGACACCGTCGGAGTGCGACTCCCACTCCCCCATCGGCAGCCCCCACACCATAGTCGGTCCAGGTATGTACCTATTTTCGAGCCTTCTTACTTAAAATTTCAATTTTGATCTATGCGTTTTAAATTTTTTTGTTTCGAAATAATAATCTTCAAACTACAAAAATACAATTGAAATTGAACTTTTTGCGTTTGCTAATTATTACTAATGCATTTTCTCATTCATATACAATCCAAATTGCGAAATTCAAAATACTGATACTTAAAATACAACTATAAACAACGTACTTCAGTTTTCTTGCGTTTGATAATTGTTACTAATGGATCTTGGTTGTGTTTGTTTGAAATGGGTGAAGGGGATAATCCACAGACGGTGAAGGCAAGGTTGAAGCAGTGGGCACAGGTGGTTGCTTGCACGGTGAGGCAGAGTTCGAGCTGAAATTATCAGGGGTCAAATCGTCCATGGTTACTTCTGAACCAAACCAGAGTTATCAATGTGACCAAACATCACCATCAAAGCTCAATGATATATGATTCTAATTTCCTACCCCCACCGACTTTGGTCGATTAAAAATAGCTGGGGGAACTTAAAGAATGTGGTAGTAGTAGTAATGGTGACCAACTTGCACTAATGGGATTGACTTTTTGCTTTTGTGTTTCTTTAATTGGTAACTGGCAAATGTTCTATTTGTCTGCTCTCTTTTTTTTTTTACCCGTTTAGGAGTTAGTACTAGGCTTGTGTCTGAATCCAGAATGTAAAAAAAGGTCAAATTGGTGTTGGTTTCAATGATTGTGTCTGATACTCTCTGATTTATTCAGGTTTTGTAACTTCCTTTTGTGTTTCACAGTTTAGAAATACACATGCAGTAGCTCTCAAATCTTTTGTGATAGTTCTACTTGTGTTAATTTTCATTACATGACATTGGTAATCTGTATGGGAAATGCGTGGCCAGATAGTGCAATATAAACACGCACCCCCCCCTTACACCTTAGATCTCTCATGTACTAGTCTGGTTAACATTTAGAAAATAAGTTACATAAGTCACATAAAACATGAACAACAAATTAAATTAGCCTCTCAACAAACAAAATTAATTTATATATTAATGTACGTAGCTTATCGATGAAACCAAAGTAAAGTTAAATGCCCATCACATTTGTATGGAACTATCTACAGCTTATATTGCAGAGTCGGTCTAACCACGAGGAATGTTTTCCCTAAATTGATACATCGAGATTAAGGAAACTAATAAAAAAGAAAAGAAAAAAAAAAAGGCAGCTCTGTCTCCCATACTTTAATTAATGGTTGCAGCAGGATTGCTAATTGACGAGTACCATTCATATTCTTCCTTGTAGTGGAAGTCTTGTTCAAGGTTTATGTACGAAACCCGGAATACCAGTAAAGAGTTTGTCACAGTTGGAATTTTGGCGGTGGAATTGTATTAAGTGAGCTGGTATCTGAATGCAGCTGGCTCAAACAAGCAGCACTAACTAAGCCTCTTCTTTATCATTATCAAAGTGGATGTGTTATAATATATAAGGGTCTGAGTAGTGAGTACGAAGAGTGACTTCATTAAAATCTTGTCTGAAAAAGAGCTAGTTACTTCATTATAAGGGTTTTGAATGCGAAGTTCTAACTACTAACTAAGCAACATGTAATGACGCCGACCCTTTTAAGCATTTCATTGCAGCAACTTACCAAACTCATTAATATAAATTGAATACTAATAAGGTGAAAGTAAGTTGCATATATACCCGAGCAGTCCTGTTCACATACATACTCAATTGATTTCATATTCAGTCATACTAAACTCAATTTACATTAGATCCAAATCTAAGGGTGAATAAAACTAAGTAGTCGGAATGATATTATTTAACTCACTATTTTTCACTGTTAGATTTTAAACTTAGGGAAATTGAGATATCTCCCTCTTTAGGGTTTGAGAGAACGCTGCCCTGATGGGTGGACGTTTCTGCAATTTTCTCTATCTCCGATGGAGATCAATGTCGGCTCCTCCTTTGGTGTCGTATACCTCGAGTGCGGTGCAAACTGTCTCTTCTATCCTTCCAGTTTGCTTTTCAAAGGTGTGGTTTTCGACTCCTCCTGCGGCGGCGGATTGCGATGTGTTCCCTTTCTCTCAGATCTCTACAACTTGGGATTCCAGGCTGTGGTCGATCTGGGCCTGTGGTCGGCGACCTTCCACTTGGCAATCAGAGGTGTTGGATCGGATCCAGATATGGGATCCAGGGACTATGAAGACGTCTTGGAACCTTGGCCGTGCCTTCTTGGACTTTCTGGTAGTAGGGCTGTGGGAGGGGCTCGAGATGGGAAGGTTCACGCCTCAGCCTTCCGGCGGAGTGCAGTTGTCGGGTTTTTTTTTCTGGTTTCTGATTCCCAGATCAGATCAAAGGGAGTTCGCAGCAAGAGACGGCGGTGCTGCAGTCCGTGAGTGATGGTGACGCGACGTTCTGGCTCAGAAGTGGGACGTGTAGGCTTGGGGATCCAAGGGTGGAACGACCTCGGATGGGGCTGTACGACTGGTGGTCAGGGTGGTGGCGCTTGGAGTCATGTGGATGGAACTGGGACCTGTGTTTTCCGGCGTTGTAGATCTGGCAGGTTGGTCGGACAGAGGGCTGAAGCCAGGGTGCCCAGATCAGATTGAGTTGGGCTTGGGCATTTGTCAAGGTTGATCCGTCTGTCTTGATTTTGGATTCGGGCCGAATTTGGATATGCATTTGGGATCCGGGTCGTATTCAAATCCGGATCTTGGATCTGAGACGGCTGCTCATATTGATCTGGTATTTGTTCTGGTTCTTGGGAGTTCGTTTGCTAATTTTCGAGTTTCTGACACCCTCGGTTACTTTCGAACTCTTGGTGAGCGAATCATCTCTCCTAGGTGATCATATCACCGGTTACGGTTAAAGTTACGGTTACTATTATATTTACACTGCTCTCGTGACATATGCAGTGCAGCGATGTCGTTCGGCATCAAGTCACATGGTTACCTTTCATTCTAGATGCGTCTATGCATCTTGTTATCTTTTATTGTTTTCCTACACTTTAGATGCGTTTGTGCATCTTGTTATGCTTTATTGTTTTTATTTCGATGTTTTTGCATCGCTCCATGTACTTCTCAGTTTCACTTAATATAGTTTGTCGTCTTTCCCTTAAAAAAAAAAACAATTTAGGGAAATTAAGTGCAAATGAGTATCAATTTCTTTCATAACTTTCTACTTGAGGTGAACTATAAAACTTATTAAGAAACTCCCTTCTAATAATATGTTACTTTGCAAAAGGATAAGAAAAGTTAATCTTCGTCAAGTCCTTTGCGGGCCTGTCACAAGATGTAGATCTCCTATACTCCTATAGGCCTTATGACAAGCGATAATGATAAGACCCAACATCCATAGGGCCAGGATTTTCCCCTTACTTCTAAGCATAGAGCACAATTAAAGTTGTAACTTGTACACCAGCAATTTTTTTTTTTTTTTCTGTGTAAAAAGAGGATCAAAGGATTTCACTCCTACCTCATGGTGACTCGAACCAATGACTTCGTCATTAGGTAGTGGGTGCTCTAACCAGTAATTGACAAATGTTGAGTTCATCGTTCATGTAACTGTTGCTGTGATCATTTTCAAGACAAGTTTTTGATCGACATGATTCCTAGCTGGGTTTTGATTTTTGCCAAATGACTTATGGAAAAAATTATATCTTATCCGATAATTTCTTTTACCTATACTTTAGTTTATGTGAAAAAAATATTGGGACGAAATCATAACCTTAATTAGTTTTGACAACAATTTGTCGTTTACATTCTACTCAACTCATGTCATCCTACGTTAACATTGAAATTAACACTGTAGGTTTCCAACCAAGTCCTCAGATACCTAGTCAACTCAGGACACAGACTTATGATGAGGCATCAATTAGATTGGAAACATGGTTTTGGTTTCGAGATCGAATCTTTAAGTCATAAACGTACGTTCTTAGCCCCATTAATTAAGAGGAGATCGCTTACAAAGATTATGAAGAGCACGAGACTTGTGAAGACTTCCTCGGGTAATTAGTATATTTTGTTTACAATTCGATCAATCTAATAAAAAATTAGAGGACCAAATTACCTAGAATATATATATATATATATATCGGAAAAATTATATTAGAGGCTCTTCTAATGAGGACCACTAAAATGAGGACTAGTTGAAGATTTTTTTGTGAGACTCACTTTTCGATCACATTTCCGCAAATCAATTGTTGGATGTTTAGCTATTTATGTGTAGATCATTTATGCAATTTTTCAATTAAATTAAAAATCATTAAGTCATTTATTATCGTGATTTATTAGTTATGAACATGAACGGTTCATGTTTGACAGATTTGGTTCGTCCATTGATTTGATCTAGTTTGGTATCTTAATGATTATAAATTTGGAAGAAAATTTTCAGAAGTAATTTACTCATGCATACATAAACATTTAATGACTGATTTTTCGTAATGTAATCGAAAAGTGTGTCTCCTAAACCGTTGATTAGAAAATCCTCAACTAGTCCTCATTATAAGGACTGTGTGTGTGTCTTTCTTTCAGTGAAACAATTCCGAGATCCTCAAAACTAAGGTATGAGAGATATGCAGTAAGGTTGAACCCAAGTATTTTATTTTTTTATTTTTTATTTTTAAATTTTAAAGTATGAAAGAAACTAAACAACGTACATTTTATATGTATTTGTGCAGAACAACTAGGTTATATATGGGATGGGAGTAACCCCAGTTAATCAAATCCTTGAAGATGCACAAGATCCTCACCCTGATCGAGGAATAAAGATAACCCAAAAAATGAACCATTGGTCATTGCCGAAGGCTCTCATCCTCGCCTCAACTCTGCTACGTTTCTCATTGTAATCGACATTATAGTTGGTTAATGTACATATGTCATACTGTGGATCATAATCAGCCATGTCTTGGAGTCTCCGGCCATGCTAAGTTCTTGCCGGTATGACCTCCGGGAACACTGGAAGTCAGACTTTCACTTGAGCCAATCTCAGGCTCGATCATGCTCGGACTTGCTTGCACGCACGCAACAATAATGACCTCTCAAAGAGGAAAATTGCTCAGAACTTATGCATATCTCTCCCACATCGAAGACAAAGGCTGAGGCGTAGCAGCTCGCCTATAAAAAGTCTCTTTTTTCTCATTAAGACTACGTATTTATTTCTACCTACCGACATTCTGTGAATATTAATATATTGATTGACTTAGGCATCGGTAGAGAGAATACAGTCTCCACGGTGTCCCTCATGACGCATGTGTATTATATTTGACAGGCAAAGGTATCACATACCTCACTAAACAAACTGAGACACCGGACGCTTGTCCTTGTTAACTAGATCAGCTACCCTCCGGATCTCGGCAATAACAAGTTAATGCCTAGACTTTTTGGTCGAAATTAAACGTGTAGTTTACTACTTGGTTTCTATTTTCGTGAATCGCAGAATGTCTTGTGGCCGAGATGTAGATTGATCACCATTAGGCCTTATGACGAGCTATAATGATAAAACCCAACAGGTTTGGGGCCATGATTTCCTCACTTCTAACAGTTCAATGTTCGAAAAATCGCTAGTCGCTAGTCGGGCGGTGGGCAGGGAACTAGTGCCCAGATGCCTAGGCGGGCGCCTAGGCAAGGACTAGGCCGTTTTTATTTTTTTAATTTTAATTTTATTTTGTATCATATAATTATATAAATAAGAATATAGAAAAATGAAAAGAATAAGAGAAAAATTCAGTCACCGTCCCCAAACTATGCTGCCAATGCCAATTTGATATCCGAACTCTCAAAAGTATCAATGTGATACCTAAAGACCTATTTTGACATCAACGTGATACTTCCGTCCAAAATCTTTGACGGTGCCGTCAACTTGATGACGTGGCAAGGGTAAAATTGTCTTTCTTTACTAATTAATTATAAAAAACAAAAAACAAAGCAAAACAGATGAGCTCTCTCTCTCTCTCTCTTCCTTTCCCAATCTGATCCTCTCTCCTTTCTATCACTGGGAATGGATTTTTGGATTTATGAAGAACAACCGAAATGGAGAAATTGTTTTTTATCAAAAGTGTTTGTGGCTTATGAAGAACAGTCGGAGTAGCGAGAATCGCTGCCGATGTCGGTGACAAGGAGGAGACTCTGGGCCGGAGAGTTGAGGTGGAGGTGGATGAAGTACTGGTCAGAGCCGGTGGAGGAGAGAGGAGCCGGACGAAGTCGAAGTCAGTCTCTCCATAAACAAGTTCGGCGGCAGCTTCGGGTTTGATAACGGTTCGGTTTCCTCAGTCCAGAAGCTCATCTCTCCAGCAACAGGTTCACCAACTCAGGGACGGAACCAGAAAATTAAATTGAGGGGGGCTAAATCTTAGGTTGCCAAGTTCTTCCTCAAGTTTTTTTTTGGGTTCTTTTGGAAGATTTGTCTTCGCTAAATCTTAGGTCACCAAGTTCTTTTGGAACCAGAAAATTAAATTGAGGGATCAAAAATAACGAAGACAAATTGGACTCTGTCTGTTCTGCTGTGTTTTTTGGGTTCTTTTGGTTAATATAGATCGAGTTATTTTGGTTCTTTGTTTGTTCCTCTGTGTTCTTTTGGCCGATTAATCTTTGTGTTCTTTTGTTCAATTAATCGGTTTCAAGGCGACCTCGTCCTTGGTATCCCGCCAGCACCATCTTCCTCTTCCACCACTCAAACAAAAATCCATCTTTTAGAAATCCATCAAACAGAAATCCATTTCCCAAATTCCAACACCAAAAGCTATCCATTTCCCAAATTCTAACACCAAATTTGCACAAACAATCACCAACCAGTTTGAAATCTACAACTTACACCCAAATTTGCTCCGTCACCACTCTGCTCTGTTACCGTCGATTCCTCCAACCGGCCCGGCTCGCCGCCGAACGGCCAAATCTATGCCAAGATGTACCCCGCCGGGTTCATCGCCAAGAAAGAAGCGTCGTTAATCAGTGGAGGATCCATAGGAAAGCAAAGAGTGTAGTGTGTTTCCTGTGTGAAGTGAGCTGATTTTGGGGAGAGGAGGAGATGACATAAAAGAGAAGAAAACAGAAGAAAAGGTGAGGAAAATAGGGAGGAAAAGATGAGGATGGTCGACAGAAAAGAGAAGAAAGAGATAAGGAGAAAAAGACAGAAAAGATGAAGAGGGGATGACAGAAAAGAGAAGAAAAGTGCAGAAAAGGTGGATTTCCTTATGGATTTGAAGATCGAATTGCAGTGGGTTTGGTTGAGGTGGAGCTGTAGAGGTGTTCATCAATGGCAAAATTGGATGAGAAATAAGGAAGAAGAGATAGAAATTGGAGAGGATCTTGGCAGCGTTGGTGATGGTTTGGGCGAAGGAGAAGGAGAGGAGAGAGAAGAAGAAGGAGACTGAGGTTTAAGAAGAAGCAGAAGCCATTTTCTTTGATTTCTTGAGAGGAGGAAAAAGAGTGAAGCTTGCGGCGGAAAAAAATCCCAAAAGAAGAAGAAGAAAAAGAAATGAAAAGAAGAAGAAAAAAATTAACAAAAAAAAAGGATAAATTGGTCATTTCATTTTTTTTAAGGACTCACGTGCTTGCTACGTCATCAAGTTGACGGCACCGTCAGAGATTTTGGACGGAAGTATCACGTTGATGTCAAAATAGGTCTTTGGGTATCACATTGATACTTTTGAGAGTTCGGGTATCAAATTGGCCTTGGCAGCATAGTTTGGGGACCGTGACTGAATTTTTCTCAAATAATAAATAATAAAATTGATTGATACTAAAAATAGTTGAGATACTCTAAAAATATTGGTAAAAGCACTACACAAAAATTGGTCTTTTATGGCCCACCATGTGCGCCGTAAAAGCCTATTTACGGCACACAAAAACACGCTGTAAAAGCTCGCGCCGTAAAAGACATATGTCTTTTACGCGTGCAAAAATGGGTCATAAAAGAACAATTAACACGCCATAAAAGTGGTTCCACAAATGTCATTTTGGTCATTTACGGCCCACATTGCACGCCGTAAAAAACCTCAAATTAAAGGCATACACAACATGCCGTAAAAGAGTGGCTAAACTCCTAGTTAAGGTGCACACTGCGCGCCGTAAATGAGGTATGTTCAAATAAAAAAAAAATTTCTTTTTGCTCAAATGTCATACTCATATTACCCTCATTATGATTAATTTCATTTACAGAATAACAATTGGAAATGTTTTAGTAGAAATCATTACATCAATTAATTAATGCAGCAGTTCAGGAGGAGTTACTGTGAAGATTGAAGTCCAGGGGATGTTGTTGATGGTAGAGGTGGCTGCACAGGAAACAATGGTTGTTGTGAATAACCCAATTCGGAAGGCGGAGGACCAGAGACTGCCGGAGGCTGTGGATACCAAGGCTGGGGACGGGGTGCAACTTGCCAACCGTTATGAGGCATTGGGACCGATGAATTGTATTTGATGCAAACAAAGAACATAAGCATGTAGAGATAAGTTGTTTATAAATCTATGATATGATAATCATGTATTCTACTGCAGGAAGATATAATTGCTGACCTACTTTTGCCAAACATTGAGACATATAAAGCAATAAAATAACCTCACAGAGAAGTAAAAACATACAAGTGACGATTGCTGGGCATGATTGACAAAAACCGTAATAATATCTAAGTATATTCATCACCCACCTTTGACTTAGTCAATTATTTTCACCAATGTTGCAAAACATCTCGGTGGCAAGAAATGTGATCTTGTACCTATTGCATCTGACATCTATAGAATTAAAAAACTTTTGTTTTTCCACCATTTTTGCCAATTGTGCCTTAATTTTTTAAAAGAGAAAACCCAGTTGCTTTACTCTCTCTCTCTCTCTCTCACCAAACCTCTGATCTTCTTCATCTTAAAACCCAGGTCTGCTTTCTAATTTCTTCAACGCAAAAGGGTGGCATCTCAGCATCTTTTATTTATGAAAGTAAAATCTCCTTTTCTTTCAAGTTTTATCCAAGTTTGGATCTTGGATCAAAAATCTTGATTCTTGAATTTTAATTTCTTATGTTTCTAAATCCTCTGCATATATGGCTTCTTTCTCAATAGTAGTCGCAAAAATGATGCACTCTCTCTCCTGTCTTGACAGGACCCGCCCCGGATTTCACTCTGAAATCTGAAGTGGCCCTGCGAGGCCCACCTTAGAAGAAATTCTACCTAAAAATTGGCGGAACTTCCCCTAAAAGTGGACTACCCAAAACCTGTAGAAAAACATATACACTTCTAAACAATTTACCCTTATTCTCCTGGAGCCACCCTGCTCCCCATAACACAATATTCCCCAATTCACATAACACAAAACGCAACTTGAATAACATTAATCCCACAGGTAATCAGAGCAATCTTATAGCAAGGTAAACAAGGAAAACCTAATTCAAAGACAAACCTAAACAACGCGGTAAACAAGGAAAACCTAAACAACGCGGAAGCCATGTTGTTGACTATGCCTCAACTCCATGTACGCCCGACCTCAACTAATTTCGCCTACAAACTGGGCATTTGAAACCGAATGGCCTAGGGGAAAGTAATTGAAAAACACGTTAGTGTGAGTGGACAAAAATAATTAATCAAAATAAAATAATATAAATGAAACAAAGCTTTATTACTTTCCCACGTAGTTAAATTTATAAAGCCTCGATACATGCAACATCTGTAAAAGTTTTATTTCTTAAAACTCCAAATCTTGTGAAAACATACAAGCCCCGCTGGTTAAGAGAAATCAGACTAGGCCGGCTAGTCAAGTAATAATAGGATGTGGGGAAGAGATTTCACCATACGGGTAAAGGAGCCCCTTAGGCTCTACCTACCCTCGACTGCCACTCACACATAGATTGTGTGAGGAGGAGAATAAATCACCTCGACTGCCACTCACGTGAGGAGGAGAATAAATCACCTCGACTGCCACTCACAAACACAAAGTAAGTGAGGAGGAGAATAAGCTACCTCAACTGCCACTCACAAACACAAAGTAAGTGAGGAGGAGACCTAATCGAATGACCCGAGTATGGTGAGGAAAAACAATCGAAAACCAGTAAATCAGTAAGGCTTCCCCAACCTCGCAACAAAACACGAGTATAAATCCCATCCATACTCGGAAAATCTCAAGAAAATACATATGCTCCAATGACGTGGCCCCGCACGCCAAAATATTCTAGAATTCATAAACCATTAGGCGAGAAATAATCGATAAAATAATTCAATCGAAAATCCCATTTTCGAAAAATATTCCAAAAATCTCAATATCGACGAATAAAATATATTAATAAATTCCGGAAATCACCTCGGAAAGTAATTCGTCGAAAATCACTTAAATCATGATTTCAAATAAAAGCCATATATCGGAGATACTTATCAAAGGCTCAAAATCCACTCCCGAATCATAATTGAAAATAAATTCTAATTAATCTCCGAAAATTTAATCATATTCCGGAAAACAAATCATAAATCCAAATCTGAGCATAAGAGATTCGTATCTGAAATTCATATGGAAAAACAATGCCAAAATTATAATCCAAGGCAAAATATTATGCTCGATAATAAAATGATAAATAAATTATTATTTCGGAAAAAAAATAAATGCATGCATCATTCTTTAAAAATAAAAGTCCACTCACAGTTCTATTCCGACGATCACGTATACGAGTTCCTTCATCGAGCAAAAGCTCGGTACCTCGTCCTGTACACAATTATTGGTACATAAATAATTACCGGACGGAAAATAATTTTACGATAATCAATAATTAAATCTCAAAACCCATAACCTCAACTTCTCCAATCCTCTTCCACATCCAACCAAACTTCACCAACACTGCCCACTCGTCGATTTCAGACTATATAACAACTATGGAGGAAATCCGACAATTGGATTCACGATTAACATTAACCGAAATCTAAATCTTTAGAAATTTATAACCGATTCAAAACTCCACCAATCCTCACCAAACTTCATATATAAGCTCTATGATAATTATAACATTTAACTAGCCAGAAATTGAAATTAAAAAGCTACCCTAGCCGCCGCTACCGCCGCCCACAGTGGCGGCGCCGCCGCCCCTGCCACCAACTCCAACGGCCACCAAAATTTGGCAGTAGCACCTTCTCAACACACCCATTAATTCTTTCAACTGTGACCAAGTTAGAAAATGAGCGGAAGTACCTCAATAATTAAGGGGAAGGTTGAACCCGAATCGTGAATAGTAACCTCCAACTTCAAAACGTCGATTCTTCCTCCACGCTTCAAATATCGGCAAAAGCTTCGGGGAGCATCATCTACGTCCCAAGGCGCTTTCAATGGACTAAGGTTTATCGCTGGAGGTGGCCGGAATCGGAAGATATCAGCCGGTGAAGGGAGGTGATTTCCAGCTCGAGCTGTGCAGCTTCTCGACCTTACAGCGCCCTCCACAGTTCGATTTTCACCCCGATGTCTTCTAAGAAGTTATAGACGACGTCAAGGTGAGAAAAATTGCTTTTGGAATCAAGTCGATTGGAGGCCTGTGGAGGAAGATATGGCCGGACAAAGAAGACCCCAGAAAAAAAAACGCGATGGGGAGTGGAGAGGAGAAAGGAGAGCTCGGTAAGTTTATAGAAAAATATGGAAACTTACCACAATACTTTCTCTATATATAGCAAGTTACTATGAACAGTAATTTTTGTATTTGAACCATAAATTTTGCATACGAACTCCGATTAAAGCGTACCACATATGCGCAGACTCGGTTTAATGTCCTCTACAACTTTTGTGAAGAAAATTTTCTCAAATTTTGACCCGAACAAAAAGTCAACTTTTAGGGTCACTAAAAGTATTCAACAAGTAAAAAGTGAAAGTAATCGTCATTTACCGTCCAAATGACTAGTAAAATGGTAAATTGAGGTACGGGACGTTACATGTTTGGTTATAAACTTGTGTATATCTCTGTGTTCTTATTATCTAATTTCCATGTCTCTCATGTGCGACGCAAAGAGAAGTGAAGATGAAGATCGTTTGCCTAGGCCGACTAATCACCCGCCTAAACTCCAAGCCGCCTACCTCACCGAGTTGGTGTTACTCGCTGCGGTCACCCACTGCCCAGCCGCTAGGCGGCCGAGTTTTAGAACACTACTTCTAAGCCTATAACACAAAAAAACTGATTCTTTTAAACAAAACCGGTACCGCATATCATTATGTATTCCAATGGTAACGAATCCGGCCGAATCCAAATTGGCAATTGCATGTTTGTTTTGGGGCAAGAAGATTACAGACCGTACTTATGTGAAAGTTATTTCATACACCAAACCGAATTTCTGTGATTTAGGGGGGTGTATTCAATCTAGATTTTAAATGATTCTATCTGATTTTTTATCATCCACAGATTCTCATGGATTTTACAGAATCCATGGATTGTTTTAATTCTATATAGATTTAGACATATTCTAATGTATTGTATTAACAAGATTTGTTTGGATTTTAGGATGTCAACAAGATGATCTGTACGCTTCAGCCTTAATATTATCTGAGAGCGGATAATCATTTCATGCACATGAACCAGCGTCCATGATCCAAAATCCAAATGAGTGGAAAATATTTTGAAGTTTGAAGGCTTAAGAGTTAAGAGTGTAGGTACTTTTTCTGCTACCTCAACATTGCATTGTCAAAAAAAAAAAAAAAAACGATGTAACTTTCACGATTATGTACTGCATGCTTATGAGATTAATGAACGGCATGCCATAAGACGTCCGCAATGGTTTATATATGTATAAACAAGCAACCACAAAAATTAAATAGCCATGTGGACGCCCACAATCAATTTAAAAGCATATTCCCGGACATTTATTTCCCTCTCTTTTCATTTTCAAGCATCATATTGTGAAGAAAATTTCACCAAAGAGGCTTTATTGAGTACAAACAAAATAACAAATAGATAGGCTCTCTGACCTGTTTACATCAGCATCTACAAGGGTACAGCAAGTCCAGTAACATTTAAGCTCAAGCAGATAATGCTAATGTTTACACATGAAATCAAAATCGGAACAACAAAATTCAACGAAACTCTGCCAATTCCATCTTGCATCAAATTTATAGCATACAACACCAAATTGAAGACTCTGGTCAAAATCTAATCTTTCTGTACCATGTGTGAAAATTGAAATATCCTTTGTAAATCCCAAGCATCTCTGTTCCAAAAACCAAAACAATCCTAATAGCAATCAGCTCCGATTAGATAGTTGACCTCTGTAAAATGGTGTATAAGTGAAGAGAACGAAAGTGTGTAACAGGAGCTCACTGGAGAGTGGCCGGATAAAGCAACGAGGCCGGATAAAGCAACGAGACCAAGGCAACAAAACAAGGTATTCCAAACATCTAGGTCCTAAGTTTGGAAACTATACTAAGTAACAAAGAAAAACAGGGGAAACAAGATAAATCAACAATGCAGTCAACAGTCAAAAAACAGATCTTCATTTAAGCATAGCAGACACACTAGGCAATAGAGAATAGCAACTACATTGGCCTTGGCAGACCATACCTCTCCTCATTTAGAGAAGTCTTCGGTTCAACTTATGGAAACTAGAGAGTAGAGAAAGGCAAACCATAATTAGTAGCCTACCATAGAGCATAGGGCATATTTTTACAAGATTAAACGACAATTTCTTGCCTTCACTAGCCATTTCAAAATGGTTGCTTTTTTTTTTTTTTTTTCTTTTCATTTTTTCTTTTCAGTTCTCCTTTATGTACCAAGTGTGAAGAGCATTTCGAATCCTTGCATTTTGTTTGGCTCAATTCATATTTTGACCAACAGGCAACATGACCATATCATATTTCAAATGTCCCAAACTGATGTGAAAGATCAACCTTAAGATAAGCTCTTGGGGCACCCTTCCTCATTAGCGATTTTTACAGGAGTAATTAAACACAAATTACTCATGACATACTAACTTTACTTCAACTAGAGACAGAATGGACTTGTGTTATGTAATTGCACATTCTATGAACGAACAAAATGAGTGCATACTTTTCTTTTTCCCCTATCACCCACTAATCACAAACATATGCAGAAATGACACAGCAAGACCTGCGGGCATCCACTCCTAATCAAACCAACTGAGTTCCTAGGCATTTAACAGTAAATTGAGCAACAAGCTTCAATCTTGTGCATACTAATATTGATAGGTTCCAATATCTACAGAATCCAAATCCCAATCAACAACCACCATATACACTCATTTACTTCGCTAAAACGAGCATATTTCATCATTCCCAGATATTATCCAATGTTAAACATGGACAATTCAAAACACATTGCACAGTCTGGTATGGAAGAAGAATAAATCTATATAGAAAATTTTCTAGCTGAGCTAAATAGTGCCCAATATCATTCTAGTTAAAGTGTAGTTTGATTAAAAAGTCAAGTGCTTGATTAACAACACCAACTCTAGAACATCAAATTCAACTAGAAAGAAACCAAATATATAAATTGAAGAGGAAAGAAATTCTGAAGCTAAACACATTATTATTAACGGGTAAAGCTATGGTATGTTAACATTTCTCATACATCAACTATTTTTACCACTTTAAGGACTCATGTTACCACTTTGAGGACTAATATTACTATTTTGAGGACTCATATGGTAAACTAAGAAAATTTACCACTTTAAGGACTTATGTTACCACTTTGAGGACTAATATTACTATTTTGAGGACTCATGTGGTAACTAAGAAAATTTACCACTTTAAGGACTCATGTTACCACTTTGAGGACTAATATTACTATTTTGAGGACTCAAATTACCACTTTTAAGGCAATTGTATGCATGTCATACATTAACATTTTGTAGAATTTTCCTATTATTAACTATCATATGAACACGAAACCAAACAACAAAATAGAATGAAGGTTCACGAGATCAAAAATGAATAGAGAATTTTTAATTACATAAAGATAAAATATTACCTTTAGTAGAGAATAGAGAAAGGTTGAGGTTAGTACGAGGTCAGTTCGTCGTTTGAAGTTTTTTCATCTTCACAATGAGAGAGAGAAAAAAAAAACACCGTCAAAATCTCACCTCTGGAGAGTGGATTTCTGATAGGGTTTGGTATTTATACCTAGCATCCTAGAATCCTATAGAATCAAGCATCTAATAAAATCCTTGAAAATCATTGGACTTTTGAATACCACCAGATTTTAAAGGACTTTTAAAAATCTGGATTGAATACCATATGATTTTAAAGGAGTTTTTAAAATCTTAATTGAATACCACAAGATTTTAAAAGACTTTTCAAATACAAAACAATCCAATAGACTCCTAATTGAATACACCCCCTTTAGTATCTGAGCTAGAGTTTGAGGTAGACAATTATTAATAGACTTTGTCAACTCATATGAAAAGACAAATAAGAACAAAGAGAGAAAAAAAACAAATAAATACTCTTCTTACCTCCTCCATTAATATAACATTCAATTTTTTTTTCCAGAATTTCCTTATATTACCTATATAACTTTATAATTTACCTAAAATAATTAAGTAAAAATAGTTAATTTATATACATGACCCATCATTTAATACAAATATAAATTCAAAATAATATGATTTGAAATTTCCTTAAACTAAATTTATCAAATATTTTAGTATAGTTATTTTTTGTTTATTGAAATTTTGGTATAGTTTTTACTAATTAAGATCCAAGGTAAACTCCTTCTAATTAGATTTAATCGATATTATTATTTATTTGAGAACCAAAGTTTTTTTTTTTTTTTGAATCGGCCCGAGGGGTAATAATATCATTCATCACAAGCCAGAATAGGCCGTTACATACCCTTCCGCTGCCATTTAAGGACATAAACAGACAAGAAGATAGTGGTAGTACCCATAGTGGTACATAGAAATAGACATACTCATTATACAATCAAATACGTAGAGGTAGTGGGGATCCTCCATTGGTACTACGCCGGAGACGCTAAAAATCTAGATTCCTAATAAAAGGAAATTTATTGTAATTAGACAATAAAGCCAAAAAAACATAGAGTTGGGCCAAGGGCCAAAACCCTAGCCCAATTTAAGGCCCTAGGGTAGCCCAAAAAAGAGAAGCCCAAACTACAAGGCCCAGCAGGATTTGAAGCAGGCCCAAACTTCATCTCCTACGTGCGCCTGTGCAGCGCCGTCTGCTCCACCACCTGTCCGCTGTAACTTGCCGCGCCAACCACGCTCAACCAAGTCGCGCTGGCCCGACCCAGCCTACAACAGCCACCGTTGGCCTCGCCGCGCACCCCACCATAAACAGAAGCCACCCGAGTCCTCCAGATCCTCATCACCGCACAACTCGTCAGAACTACGTGGCCGCTCCACCCGTCAGAACCGCGCTGCCGCACGAATCTGCAGAGCCCACGTCGGACCTCCATCCCTGTACAACGCTACGCAACCACACCGAAAGATTTAGTCTGGAAACCTACCCAGCCCCGTCCAACCCCTTGAGCCCGATGCCTCCCTCTTTGATCTTCCTGAGCAAATAGCGTTCAACACCAGTCCGGCAGCGACCCAAGAGTGGCGAGGCGAACCTCCACCGATCTTGAGCACCGCCGGACGAGCAGAATTTTTGAAAACCTTGACCTAGGGCAATCCGGGTTTCTTGGAGCTCTTCAGAGAGAAAAGTTTTTTTACTGATTATACCAAAGTCTTTTCTAGTACCATGAATATTGCAAAACAAACAAAAGAACATTGATTTGGATTAAAAGAAAAATCTTTGAAATTGTCCTACTTGTTCGGCCCTCGAAGAATCACTTTATGGTTCCTCAATTGAAAGTACATCAAAAATGTAGGCAGCTCCCTCACAAAATTTTTCATTGTTGAATTGATAGAGATAAAAAAATAAAAAATAAAAAATTTGAAGATACATATTTAATTATTTAAGCGTGTTTTGGTAAAATTAAAAAAGTGAATTGGAGGTTTATTAAGTAGAAGAGGTCCAAATATCAAATTTAGAGGTCCAACTAGAACCACCCTATTGTTCAAGTAAATCCAGAATATGTGTCTGGCCCAAACTCTAGGCTACTTGACCTAGTTGTAATAGGGTTTTCAATTAGAGATATTCTCAGAGATATTCATAGATATCCGATTAATTGTACGATTATCTTTCCTTGTACAATTCTGACACTATGTCTTGTAATCCTCTACATAAAGAGGCCCCTATTATCAATGAAAGTACGACTCAATTCTCTCCCAATTCAGTTTTCCTTAAACACGTTACCAGCACGAAGTTCTAACCCTGAAACCCTAAAATCGTAGCCTACAAACCCTAGTAACCACCGACCCCCACCTTGAAGCTCTTGATCCTAGGAGCCCAGAACCGCCGGCGGCGTCACCAGAACTGGCCGGAAAAGTATCGAACCGGCCCCCAGAAGAGAAAAACAAATCCTTGCCCGGTTCGCAACCTTCCAGACTTCCATCTACCCTCAAATTTGGTCACAAGCAGCTTCTGTAATCCCGTAACCAGGATTGAAGTTCGACTGCACGTACCCAGGCGAAGTTCGAATGTACGTAACCAGGAATGAAGCAGCCTCTGCAATCCCGTAACCAGGATTGAAGTTCGACTGCACGTAACCAGGATTGAAGCAGTCTCTGCAATCTTGTAACCAAGATTAAAGTTCGACTGCATGTAACCAAGATTGAAGTTCTACTGCACATAATCAGGATTGAAGCAGCTTCTGCAATCCTGACCAAGGATTGAAAGCTCGTTTGCAATCCTAAAACAAGGATCAAAGGCACACTGCAACCCTAAGAGGTATGTTTTACTAAAAGTTCCCGTTTTTGAGTTTTTTCAATTTCTCTTCTTTTCTCGGGGACTTGCAAACTCCCTTATTCTACCTCCTTTCTTCACCATAGGGGAGACCTAATTAAGCCGAACTGTGGAGGTTCATGCTCACTCCAAGTATGGAGTTTGTTGAGATCTCCAAACTTAGAGTTTGTAGAGAATTTATGATCGACCACTTACGTCATTGTTTCGATCTAATCCAATACCTCTTTGGAATTGAATTTCTTAGAAGCGATTACGCTCAGAAATTCCTAATTTCATAGAAGCGATTACGCTTAGAAATTTTATATGTTTTCGTGGTACCTTTTTCCGCTCCGAAACTAACCATTTTCTTGTTCTCTTTCAGGATGAGTAACCTGAACAAACTGGACTTTGCTCCATTAGGAACAACTGGCTCTGGATATCACAAAGTGGGTTCGTGATATTCGCCAGCATCTCAAGGTTGATGGAATCCTGGATACGATTCTCGAGCCTAGCCAGGACGTGTTAACTGTTGAGCATGCTCAAGCTTTGGAAGCAAATAGAGCAGCCTTAGAGGCAAATAAGGCGAAGACCATCATCCCAATGACTCGTCATATGGATGATTCACTCCAGTATGAGCGTATGAATGAAGAAGACCCCAGAAGGATGTAGGTCTCACTCGAAGAAAGATTTGGCAACGTCCGTGACTCCCTGCTTCCTGACCTAGAAGTGAGATGGCATAGCCTCCGCTTCTGTGATTTTGATAGGAGCATAAAATGAGATGAATTTATAGTTCAAACCTTTACACTTTTGCTTAGTTTATTCCTTAAAAATATCAATTTAACTTTGTTATTTTCTTAGGTACTTTGAGAAGCAGATAAGGAGAAAACAGAGCTACTGTAGGGCAATCAAGGCACTTCACATGAAGTAGTGATGCAAAGGATGGAGTCTGATCATTCATTTGTCATAAAACCAGTGGCGGATCCAGGATCCAAAATCTGTCTAGGCTAATTATACATGCAGTTATATATGTATATTTCAGACATAACACAACAATAACTAATTATACATTACCATTAGTTAATTACTAACTTGCAACAGACTTTCACAACAAATAATGTCTAATGTCTCATATATAGCCTCTTACAGCCTACGGTAAATTTTGACATCCAAATCATCCAAAATTAATAAAACAATGGGGAATACTTTCCTCCTTAACATGTATCTGTAGAAATGGAACTGTTTGATCAGTAAGCCTAGTTAGAGGATTGTCCATATAGTCCAATTTCTAAGAATATTTTAGGATCACTATCTAATGATCCTTGCATGCCAACAATGTCTGTCAGCTTAAAATACATGGACTGCTTTAAAGAATTACTATGATTCTAGAGTCATGCTCCAAGGTTGTTTCTGGGTTTTTCAACACGCTAGAGCCATTAACCTTTGGAAATTTTGTCTTCCTAAGGATCTCCATGACATCAGAATTCCTTAGCTCATCACCCTCCTTCTTTCCAAAAGGCCAAAACCGATATCCCCTAATTCCTAAATAAATCCAACAATCCCAATCATCAACTAATTATACCCAAAAATCAAAATCCCAACTCACAATTCATGGAGCCATGGAGGGCCAGAACTCTTCCAGAAACCAGGCAATTAGCCAATCACTCGGTCACTCCAGTCTGCAACTCTGCAAGAAGCCAAGAATCTCTGCAAATCTGCAAATCGAACAAGATACCCAGTGAAATGGAATATACCCAGTGAACCCACATTAAGAAAATCGAACAAGATACGAAACTGGCGTAAAGGAGACTAGGAGAGTGAAAGAAACCTTAGGCAGTTGGGCATTAGATCGGGCAATGGAAGGGAGAGGTGGAGATTGGAGAAGAAAAGGCGGAGCCGCCGGCCGCGGAGGGTCTGATACTCTGATACTCTGATATTTCCGATTAGTGAAAAATAGGCGAGGACTGAGGAGGCGAAGAGAGGAGAGAACTCGAAGCAGTCGACGTCTCGAAGCTGTGGCTCGGGGAGAACGCGACTTTACCTCCCTTTTTTTTTTTTCTTTGGGTATGGGCTGAAATATATATATATATATATATATATATATACTTGGCAATTTTTTTGCCCAAAAAACTGTCTAGGCTTGAGCCCATATAGCCCACCATGTAGATCCGTGACGCGGGCGGAAGTAACCTAGGTTTACCAGCAATAAACCTAAAATAAAGATTCTGGAGTCCACCAGAGATAAAAGAGAAAACTCTCAATTTTGATTGATAATATGATAAAAGATAGTTCTGCAGCCGTTTAAGGTTGCTTATATATGGGAAAAGAAACCCTAGGGCGACTAACAATGAAACCCTAAAGCCCACGGATTAAAACAAAACAAATCCAAAAAAAACTAGAAAACCTAAAATAAAAAGAATGTAAAACTAGCCTAAAAATACTAAATCACGAATCGGATAATTAAGGCGATACATTTTGGCCTAAATTTGATAGAGCTCACTAAGGTGAGTCTTGAAGATCTCGTCGTTCCCATTCCGGAAAGGTATCATGCATCTCAAACGGACATTCTGGCCAAAATTTACTCCAATCTGATTCACAATTCAGAATCTGACTTTCCGCACGAGAAACCCGAAAAGTCCAAAACCTAATCTTCTTGAATATTCCAGCAGCTAATAACCTCATTATGCGTGAGTTACCTATTTTCCAATCACTCTTCTTGATTCTACGCCGCTTCTTTATTTTTCTAACTTTCCGGCTAAACCAAGCCCATTCTCGTCCTACATCATTCTCCTCCACTATGAAAGAACTCGCCCTCGAGTTCATCTTGAATAAAAAACAAGAATAGGCAGACAAGAGACCTAAGAAAAAATTAGACATTTGAACTTGTGGATTATTGGCTAGATCTTCTGCATATTCTGATGGCACAATCATGAACCCAACACCATAGATGAGTCTGTCATATGCATTTTGGCTTTCAGAAGCATCCTTAGTAGATTCTTCTCGGCTCTCAAGGTTGCATGCTTGAATGACATCTGGTTCTGAATGATTAATTTCAGGCTCCAAGACTTCTTCATTATTAATAACCATGTCTACATGAACAATTTCATCTTTAACCTCTTCTTGGTTATCATGGATGATTTCTTGTGGAGCTGCTTCCATTAGAAATTCTTCTGGCTTTTCTTCAATTAAACTATTAATCTCAACCGGCAAAGAAAACTTGGACTCTAACTTCTTCTCGAAAACCTTAGGAGGATAATTCTTGATGCTTTTCCTTCCAGGCTTGATTTTAATTTTGTGTGACTCCCACCTAAATAAATATGTGTCATCTTTGCAATAACCACCTTTGACGCTTTCATGCCATGGCCTTCCAAAAAGCACATTAGTGTCATCCATGTCAATCACATGACAAGTAATCTCTTCTTTATAAAATTTTCCCATAGAGACAGGAACTTTACAAACCTCTGTTACTTGTGCATATTCATCCTCTCCAAATGAAATCCAGTATGGATCACTCAGCTTCACTGTCGGCAATTGAAAATAATCCACAATTTTGTTTGCTACAAAATTCTCTCGTAGACCACTGTCAATTATTACAGAGCATACCTTGTCTTTGATGACACATGTAGTTCGGAAGTCGTCGTAATCTGGCGTTGTGAATATCCAATGTTCCATGTTTCTTCTTTTTTTTTTTTTTTGATTGATGAGGTTGTCCTAGGGCAAATCCCTTGGTATGTTCCTCTTCAACGAAACTTTCTTTGATAGATACTCTACGACCAGCGTCGTTGAGGTTGGTGGTAGTGAACTTCTCCCTTGGATCGTCGTCTGCTAAGAAGCGGGCGATACCCGCTCTGATACCAACTGACACGGGCGGAAGTAACCTAGGTTTACCAGCAATAAACCTAAAATAAAGAGAATGTAAAACTAGCCTAAAAATACTAAATCACGAATCGGATAATTAAGGCGATACATTTTGGCCTAAATTTGATAGAGCTCACTAAAGTGAGTCTTGAAGATCTCGTCGTTCCCATTCCGGAAAGGTATCATGCATCTCAAACGGACATTCTGGCCAAAATTTACTCCAATCTGATTCACAATTCAGAATCTGACTTTCCGCACGAGAAACCCGAAAAGTCCAAAACCTAATCTTCTTGAATATTCCAGCAGCTAATAACCTCATTATGCGTGAGTTACCTATTTTCCAATCACTCTTCTTGATTCTACGCCGCTTCTTTATTTTTCTAACTTTCCGGCTAAACCAAGCCCATTCTCGTCCTACATCAATCCGCCCCTGCATAAAACTCAAGAGAAGACGGAGAAAGTTGTCGTGCAAAAAATTGACGAGAAGCAGAAAACAGAGTATTAGAATATGCCTTATTTTCTTCTGTTTTGGGAAGCTGTTTTGAAGAACTTTCGTGTGGAGTTATGAAGAAAGGCCTGGAAATATTTGAAGACCATATGTTCTACTATAACTGCAAGCAAAGAGTTGGTCCAGAATGATAAAGAGGAAGCCGGAGGCTGTGCTCAAAATTGGTACCTCGAGAAGACTGTTCCCATCAGCTTTTTAGGAAGCTTTTTCAAGGACTTTTGTACTGGACTTAAGGGATGAAAATCATGAAGTTCTCTACCTAGATTTGAATAATATATGCTGTAGATCAGTTCAAAATCAAGAATCATCCAGAAAGATGGTGGAATGCATAAGTTACGATGCTGCAATGATGAGCAGAGGATAAGGAAAATCTGGAATTTTTGACAAGTCTTTCTGCAAAGCATTTTCAAGACCATCGTTGGGCCACGTTTCAAGAAAATTTCTAGAAGGTTTTTGTACGGTTTTGAAGAGTGACATCAGAAGTATTATGTGGCAGAATATCACATTCGAATCTGCTAGGAACCCTTGTCAAATATGGTGATGAAAATCAATCCTAGTTGAGAAAGGAAAGTGTACATACCTCCAATAATATGGAGTATTTACTACCTCACCAAGCATAAGTAACACCCACTTTGGGACATCCACAAAGCATGGCAAGGCCCAACCGAGACATGCATCGTGTAGCCCTATGTTCAGGCTACGCGGCGGTATCCGGAAGTCACAAATCCGCCACCGGGAAGCCACATTCCCGCCCTTGCCAAGATGTCACCACAAAATAGCTTTCTACATGCTTCTAAGCTTTCTATACTAGAATTATGTGAAAACTTATCCCACATCGAAGAATAAGTATAGTAAGGGCATTCCTTCATCTATAAGAGGAATGCCCCCCTCCCACAATTAGGACATCCCATTACATACTTTGTAATCTTGTTAGGCCGCAAGGCTCGACACACTAGTACAACATTCAAGTGGACGTAGTCTCCCGCTCAGGCGGAGGCGAACCACTATACATCTTGTGTCAATCTCTCTCTCTCTCTCTTTACTTATCGTTAATTAGATCCCCACGGATCAAAGCATTAACAGAAAGTGAATTAAAGGCTATATTTTCTGAAGATATTCTTGGCAGATTTTGGGACGAATTTTATTGGATTTTTGCTGCGTTATACTTATTAAGGGATGGTTAGAAAGAAAGACTTAAGGAAGATTCAGAAGATTGTGTGGCAGCTAAGCCAGTGGAATTGGAGAAGAATAAGGAAAACTCAACCCGGTTTTGAGGAGGAAAGCTAGGGGCTTGTAAACCATAAAAATAGGAGGCTTCTTTGCGTCATTGCAGACCATATCATACAGATGTCACGCCTCAAAACACCCCTAGCTCTCTGATTTTCGAAGCTCCATACAAGCATAAGGAAAAGAAGCAGCCAAAGTCGCCATCTGCCACCACCGTGAACATCCATCTTCAAGCAACATCCACCGTGTTTCTTCACTCCTTTTTCTGCGACTTTGTCTTCTTATTTTCAATATGTTACTGTTTGGACCTGATTTTAGCAACTCTCATGTGTGTTGACTTGAGGATTGGTTAGGGAGGCATTGGGTCGTTCGGCCGGAATAAAAGTAGTATTCGGCTATTCAGCCGAAATTAGAAGTTTCGAGATGTATGGTTGAGATGGATGCATCGATGGAGGTTTGGGTTTTTGGGTCACATGACCCAAAATATGAAGAAAAATGGATCTCATAGACATAAAGTTGGACGGCCCGAGTCCACATGAGCAATTATACAAATGGGCCGCAAGGCAGAGTAGAAGTAGTTCGGCCGAACCCAAATAGTAACGTCGGCCGAAGAGTTCATTCAAGAAAGGAATCCTCGCAAGGAAGGAGTTCGAATCAATTATGGATTTCAATTGTGAAGATTTCAGATATCAGCCAAGTCAGGATTTTATGAGACGAATCAATCCTAAAAGGAAGGAGAATCCTACTTCAATTCCACGTCTTGGAGGACAAGTTAGCTAGGGTTTTTGACTTGTATATATAGCACATTGTAACTTATTGTAAAAGGTCCTGCACCACACAAACAAATCAATATACAACTTTTACACAAACTTTTCTCTTACTATCTCATAGGTACTTTGCCTTCGATTCAACTTTTATAACTTGTTTTTCATTTCTAGTTTCTTATTTCAATTCAGTACTTTACATTTCAAGCACCTTACTTTTTTGTTCATTTATTTTATTTGCATTTTAGTTTTCGCACTTAGGAGTAGTTCATAACATAGAATCTTCGTCCATTGAATCTCTTTCGGCCAGTCCGGATTGGATCAATGCGATTTGCTGTTCACACACATATTATCTCACAACGTTTTGACAACCGAGTCCACTTCACCTTTGTCTTCACCGTGATTTGCGAGTACCTTCACCCAATAGATCTCTCGCTTGTCACCCGAACCTTTGAGTTTACCCAAGAAGTGAACGTGATAGAAGATCCCGGTCAGGGTTGACGCCTAACCGAAGTCCTTGCAACAGAGGCATCAGAACCTAACGGCCGAGAGGGTTCCTTCCTCGGCCTACAATCATTTGAAAGAAGTCAGACACAAGCGCAAATCATATCTAAACCTCGCTTGGCCATTCGGCCGCGAGTTGGCACGCCCGCGCTATTTCAGAAGGACGATTCAACCACAAGTCCCTCGGCCCTCATTTCGGCCGAGACGATTTTGAGGCAAACATCTTTTGGCACGCCCAGTGGGACACTAATGTATTAGGTGTTTTCACAAATGAGTTTCTGCGAGCCGAATCTAAACGGCTCAAGTTCAATATATGGTGTTAATGGGAGATACAGTTATGTTGCATACAAAAGTTTTGTTGACTTTAATAGCCACGCCGCATGGAATTTACAAACACTCAAAACACAACCCCAATATGGTTGCAGTTTTGACAAGGAGGTTGATTTTCCTCTAGATGGTAAGCCCAAATTTGATCTCGACATTGAGCCTATTGATGATATATATGAAGAAGATGAGCCAGTTCATGGCTTTGATCTACTCAGAGGGCTAAAGCACCATCAAGAGTTTGATTATTTAAGTGAGGAGGTTGTACACTTTGACATGGTTGTCAGTAATAAAGCCGACTTAGAAAAATCACAATCGGCGAAATTTGAAGTAGAAGCCGAAGTTGGTAATTCAAGTACATATGCAGAGCTTGAAAATTTGGCCTACATAATAGCCAGAGAACAAGAACCTACTACATGGGGTTTAAGTTTAATGCTTCACACCCTCCAAAGGCTTGAACCAAAGGCCGAAAACAAAGAAGTTTCCAAGTTTGCGATAAAGCATCGTTGGCCACCTCCATAACGGCCATAATAATTTTCTTTTTTTCTTTAGAATCTGCAAAAGAAAAAAAAAAAAAGGAAAAAAAAGAAGACGACACAGGAAAGAGGCAAGAAAGTGTGCTTGGAAAGAAAGCTTGTGTTTTAACCCATATATACAAGCAATATTCGTTATCGGCTTCATTTTGGCCGAGTGCCTAATTGTTCAAGGAGCTTCATTAAAGTTGCTAAGTATTTACTGGTGGTCATGAGATGTAAGTTTGGGTGGATTATGTGGTCTAGTAATTAAAGGGCCATTTAATTTAAATGACCAGAAAAGATGCATTTTCAGATTCTAAATATACCAATTTCCTCACCATATCATCAGTGAAGATTTAAGGCCATGAAGACCAAATTTATATTTTTGGTTAGAAGCTTTAAATGGGCTGGGGCTTATGTAGATGCTACAAACGATGATCTTTCTATCATAATTCATTATGCATGACATGGGTTGAGAAGATTTTCAAGTTTAATTTGCAAACATTTCCTTAACCACTCGGCGACATTCGCCGATGCTCAAGGAAATGGGGGGGCTATGTTTGTACCCAATTTTGGTCAATCGGCCCATAAAATATTTGGCCGATAGGTGAGGAAAATATGATGCTTTTACAGATTATATCTCAATAAATTTCATATTTATGAGATTTTATTAGATATTAACTTTTGGAGAAGAAATGAGAAGGGAAGGAAATAACGGCGATAATTATTCTTTGGAATAATTAATGCCGAGACTTTATTGAGTTTGAAGGCATTAGAGAGAATATTGCATATTTAAGAACAAATCAATATAATGGCGCCGCAAGAAGAATGCAATTATGGTGCGATTAAGGAATTTATTACGCCTAATTGTATTTTCTTTCCTAAATGTTATGTTTGTAATAGTATAAATAGGAGGCATTTAGCTCATTGTAAAAGGTCCTGCACCACACAAACAAATCAATATACAACTTTTACACCTTACTATCTCATAGGTACTTTGCCTTTGATTCAACTTTTATAACTTGTTTTCCATTTCTAGTTTCTTATTTCAATTCAGTACTTTACATTCAAGCACCTTACTTTCTTGTTCTTTATTTATCCGCGCTTTACTTTTCGCACTTAGAATCTTCGTCCGTTGATCTCTTTCGGCCAGTCCGGATTGGATCAATGCGATTTGCTGTTCACACACATATCATCTCACAACGTTTTGACAACCGAGTCCACTTCACCTTTGTCTTCACCGTGATTTGCGAGTACCTTCACCCAATAGATCTCTCGCTTGTCACCCGAACCTTTGAGTTTACTCAAGAAGTGAACGTGATAGAAGATCCCGGTCAGAATTGACGCCTAACCGAAGTCCTTGCAACAGAGGCATCAGAACCTAACGGCCGAGAGGGTTCCTTCCTCGGCCTACAATCATTTGAAAGAAGTCAGACACAAGCGCAAATCATATATAAACCTCGCTTGGCCATTCGGCCGCGAGTTGGCACGCCCGCGCTATTTCAGAAGGACGATTCAACCACAAGTCCCTCGGCCCTCATTTCGGCCGAGACGATTTTGAGGCAAACATCTTTTGGCAAAAGATGTTAAGGGAGCCCGTACTTGAAAAAAATTGGCCGCCCGTTTCCAAACAGTTACTGTGTGTTTACCTTAGAACAATGAATAGCTAAATACTTTTGTGTTAGGGGCTAGTTTGAAGCCCTAAACTATGGTTCAAGTTTCATAATAAATTTCTATGTTTTAGTTACTTTGTCGATGAGATTGTTCTTTGGTTTTGGATTAGATGAGTCTTTTATATGTATGTTTTATGTGGTTGCAAACATATAGGATATGCATGTAATTGGTGCTAGGTTAAATAGCAATTCACCTAATAGTTTTGTGATTTTAACCGAAGTAGTAAAGCCTCTCGCCAAGGTGTGTACCAAAGATGAGGAATGCAACTAGACACGCTTGTTGTACTAGTTTGTACACTCAGATCGACATCCTTCCATATGTGCTTAATGCTTTAGAACTTTCTAAATGTAGGAGCCGCTTGTGATCTCTATGTTGCATGTCTTCAAAAGGTTCTAATAACGGCGCTTGTTCTTGTTAGAACAATATAGGGAAGTAATATAAGGTACTTAGCTTGCTTCTAGCTTTGTAACTTGGTCAATCTCTTTCTCATGACTTAGTAATAAACATAGGAAGAAAAATTGGAACTTGGATTGTGTTTAGTGGTGGATAACGAACTCCTAACTGCTCATCATCATATTCACAGACTTTATTGAGATTCATCTTTTGTTCTTACTTTATTTTCGGTAGAATTAATCAACAATCCCCCCAATTGTGTTTTTTTTCCCAATTTGTTTCATACAGTAGTTTAACATTCTAGTTTTCTTTGTTTTGTAGGTTACATAAATTGAAGGTGAACCCTTGATCCTTGGCGTAGAACGATCCCTTACTTTCACTACTACAACTTGGCAACAAAACAGTTTTAAATTGCGTGCTATTTTTAGCAGAGCAGATTTCAAGTCAATTCTTGATTACAACTCGGAAGCACTTCGCATTAAATCCTTAATGAAATTCTGTGGTAAAGAGATCACAGATGCGATGTTGATTGAGAAGTCTTTATTTTTCCAAGAGATGTAATTGACAATTGCCATATACTTTGTAGTAAATGCCATTGGTTTAGTTTTTCTTCACATAGGCTCATCCAAAATGAAGATGATGTCTAGGAAGGTTTTGAGATAAGTAGTACTTAAGCGAGCTTTGCTCCACCAACATCTCTCTACACACCTGGTCATATTTATTTTGGAGTTACCGAAAGAAGTCAAATGACTACCTTTGTTTTGCATTAGCTAGCATTTGGATTAGATTCTCTTAATAGTTAAGAAACAATGATGTACTCCATTGGCTTATGAATAAAATTTCGAGTTCTTTTCATTATGACTCAATTTTGATTCTGAGCATATTACTTTGTGACTACGATGACTAGGCCATCAGTATTAATTCAAGGACATGGAATAGCCCAAGTTCCAATTGCCAAATGACACCTTGATTACTGTCACAGAAACTCTCTACGCTCCAAGGGCAAATCGCACCTATGAATAGCCAATGGATTCCATGCGAAAACGCATGTAGAGAACGAAAATGAGTTCCTTTGCAATACCTTTAATGATTACGAACAAAGACGCGTCTTAGAGAAGTTTATGTGTGTCTCTAGTGGACTCTATGTCACTATTCGAGCTATTAAATCCAATAAAGTTATGAGAGAAGATCTCTTGGATTTAGACACATATTGGTTTTGTCACGACAGGATAGGTCATCCTAGTCAATGTATGATGATCCATCTACTAAAGAATTCACATGGACATCCATTCTCTCGAGCAAAACGAAACATGAATCAAAAGTTGATTCCTGGACTAAGTGTGATCGCCGCTGTTGCCTCTGGCGCCGCCGCCGTCCACCACCAGCCTAGGGCTAACACAGTCCCTATCCATGACGCCATGGATGGTGTCCATCATGGTGATGGTTCCTTAGGTGATGCTGCAATCACCAACTTTGCTTTAAATAACTTTTCAGACGCTCAGGCCCAACCAAAATCCTCATTGGTTGCTTCTAAAGCCTCTCACTTGTTTTACAAAGCCTGTTCCTTAGGGAAGTTAGGACTAAGACCGTCCTATGCAAAGGATATGAAAATACTCATTCTGTTCTTACATAGAGTCTGTTAAGTCACAAATTACTTATGCAATTGTGCCCCATAATTATGAAAATTGATTTGTCTTCCATGCTATTTTGCCCTTTTTAATCCATTTCCTTTTATTTGTAGGAAACCTTGCATTGAGAATAAAATGACTATTTGAGGCTTGAAATGCGGAGATTTGAAGCTAGGGGAAGAAGACACGGAGATTGGAAGAAAAATGCAAATCGACTTTTCCGGCAAACATTTCTGGCGACTTTTTCCGGCAAACTTTTCCGGCGACTTTTTCCTGCAAACTTTTCCTGCGAGCCACCACTCATGGAGGGTCTTTTCTCCAGCAAAGGAGAACCATGGTGGTGAGAATCTCCCATCACTTGAAATTCAAATATCTCCCTACACCTTGTCCTTTTGTCACCTTGCCAATTTGGGACCGTTTGGGGGACAATGGTGTAAGAGCATCTCTTGCACATTTTGGGACCAAAGAGGACACACATAACTGATAAAAGAGTGGCCAAAGACCAATTCTTGAGCATTCTTGACTCCATTCAATCATTTTCGTCCTATCCAAGATCCATTTTCTCTCTAGAGAAGACACCACCATTTCCACCACTAAAACCACCATCTCCACCTCTAAAACCTCCATTTCCACCACTACAACCTCCATTTCCTCCACCACTCAACACCACAACTCACCTTCGAGATCCCAAATTTCACTATTCTTACCAATATCAAGAGCTTGGAGCAAGGAGAAGGAGGTGACTACCACCACATCATGTTCTTGGAGACCCATCTCCACCACCTCTTCTGGCATCATCAATAGTCACCCTTTACTGTCTATCTCTTTATTTATTTGATGTTTAATAGAATGTTGAAGTTTGTGTATCTAGCTATGTGTGAGTAGTGAACTAGTTGAGGCTAGGGTTGAAAGCCCTAGCCAAACTTGCTTGTATTGATGCTTTTGTTTATGAATTGATGCAAATTCATGTTGTCATTCTCACATGCTAAGTCAATAGTTGAATGCATTACTTAGACCTAATCAATTTGAGTTATGTGTTTGCCATGACATGAAGTTTTTCCTAGAGATTGATTACCTTTAGGCAAAAAGGGAGCATGAAAGCACACCATGTGTGCATGTGAGGGTAGTGAGCTAAAATCACCTAGAGATAGGATTGGTTTGCTTGCTTAGTTACCTAAACTCTAAGCTTTATGCATTTAGAGGCAAAGGATTGAGACCTATCCGGTGATTGAAATTGTCTCTAGGTAGTTAGCTCTAGACTTATCCGGTTAGAATTAATAAAATGAAAGGGGTTTAAGCCTTAATAGTCCTATCTGGATGCTAAGAGGGTAGTTGGACAATTAGCTTTGCATCATTCATATTCAATTGCTTTAATGCTTGCAAGGGAGGCAAAAGGTGAAACTCGATGCCCTAACTCCTATCCATTTGATAACAACTTGTTTAGTTTAGCTTAGTTTATATTACTTGCTTTCATTGTTTCAATTTGAATAGAAACGAATCTCAAAATCAAAATCAAATCTCTACACACCATCTTGCACATACTCACCATGAACTTTGGTTCGCTTGTGAGCCTTTGTTTGTGATTGTACATTTGCATATTCTTCTAGTTTTTCCTTAGGTTTTCCCTAGCTAGGAAAGGATTTACCAATCCTCGTGGGTTCGACATCCTTACTTAATCCCCTATTATATAACTTGTACCTCTTGCACTTGAGGGTGACTTTAATGCTAACAGAATCCGTGGGGATTATGTGGACTAGTTCAACCAACTTGCGGACGTTTAAATATCTCATAATATTGACTGATACGCAAACACGCTAGTCACGTGTTATGCCATTGTCCTCCCGTAAATGCTGCTTATGCTACACTCCTAGCAAATATCATATGACAACGGGCTCACTCCCCGGATCATCCCATTCAGTCCATTGGATTTGACAATGCTAGAGAGTTTACATCGAAAACTTTCGATAGTTATTGCAATGGGACTGATGTTAGACATCATATTCCATGAACACACCCAAATGGTCTCGAGGAAACGACTATGATGGTAGGCCGGATATTGGTAATGCGCACCAATCTCCTTATATCCGCTTGGGGTGATGCAATATCGCATGCAGCTATGCAAATTCGTCTACGACCCACTGCCACTCAATCTACCTCTGCGTTACAGCTAGTGACTAGGTACAAGTATTTCGTACTTATGCACATTTGAGTGAGCCATTTATGTACCAATTACGCCGCCACAGCGCACTATGATGGGTCCTTACAGACGAATGGACAACTCAGTTGGATTTGAGACTCCAACAATCGTCCGCCACTTAATGCCCTTGCAAGGCGATCTTCTTACCGCTAGATTTGCGGATTGTCACTTTGATGAGACATTCTTCCTGTTGTTAGGGGGAGATAAGAACATGAATGTTCTGCAGGAACGACAAGAATTGTCGTGGTCTGTCCCCACTATGTCTCATCTCGATCCCCACTAAAGTGACGAGATCACACATATCTGCTGTAAACATACCTGCAAGGAAAGACATCCTTACAAGAGGACGTAGCTCCACCCTACACGGAGGTAGGCATGGCGCCAACGCCAAAGAGAGTGGCACTCTGGCATTATAGGCCATGGCCCCAGCTAGGATGCATGGGAGGCCCGTGGGTTCAAAGGATACTTTGGCACATTCCAATCCTTTGATCATCAAGACTCAAAATCTGTCTCATGAGAATCTTCAGGGTTATGGTTATCATTGGGGGACGCCTCAACGTCATAACCTATTCTTGAAAATATAGAGCTCTTTGAAAATTACACTAGTGTACATGAGACATGGGATAGAAACTCCATCATAATTGATGATGTAGTTGCACATGAGTTGGTTGAGTCCGATGATATCGAACCACACTCCGTTGATGAATGAATGCCAACGTAGAGAAATTTGTCCTAAATGGAAAGATGCGATCGAAGTGTTAATGTCTAAAAGTTCAGCGGTAGCTAAACCTTTGTTAACGCTGATCCGGTGGGCAGATCAATACTTGTGACGTTCTCAAAGCTTACGCTACCTGTCAAGTAAAATACAGAGGGCGTCAGAGGGAGACCGCGCTGGGCGGCCTTCGACTCTCCGATGCCTAAGTTAGTCAACGTATTTATGTTGACAAAGTAACAGTAGGTAAGTATTAAATGCGTGATTAATGAGGAGAAAGGAGAGAACCTTTTATAGGTGAGGAGGAGGTTGATCTTCTCTTTGTTTTCGATGTGGGACTGATGTGCTTCAGTCCCCAGCTCTGGGAGCTTCTGATGTTATCTTGGCGCGGCGCGTGGCGTGGCGGCGCGTCGGCGGTGACCTGGGGGTGATCCGAGGCTCAGGCTGTTGCCCGCCTGGCTGTGTATCTGCATGTTATTCCCTTGGCGGGAATTAAAACTTCTGGCGGTACAATGAACGTAGCCCATTATAGCTAATTATGCTTGCAAATGTACATGTATGTACAAGTCCCCCAAGTCCCCAGTCAAGGAGGGCAATCTTGGTTGGGGAGTTGTTCGGCGGTTTGAAACGTTATCTTCCGCTAGACTTGCAATAGCATAATTAGCGTCAGTGCGTTGTCAACCATGGATTTACTGAGCAAACGCTTTATGCCCTTTCGGGTGGGCCCCTGCTAGGCCCCCCAGGGAGTCCCCCACTCCCCGGCGAAGATAGACCTCCGGACGGTCAACAAATTGTTTGTTGAGGGGGAGCTACACGGAGCAGAGGGTGTTGGGTAGCGAGCCCAATCTTTAGTACCCAAATGACGGGGGTCAACGTGCCTGATCAGGGCCGTCGTAGACTGTTGACAAGTCCCCGTGTCCCGTAGGGACGGTCTGAAGGTAACGCCGCGTGGCGGTCGTTGTCAGAGTGAGGCGTGGCCTCGGGATTCGCCGCTGGCGGATATCCCCTCGCTGACTGTAGCAGGAAGCAGCGTCCAGTAGACGTGCCTGACAGTATTTTATTGAGCGATATTGTGCTGAACAAAGTACGCAGCTGGCAAGTTGGAAAATGGGGTTCCGCTAAAGGTGTGTAGCAGAAGCCGCCCCGCTTGCAGGATGACAAGGAAGATGTTTCGCTGGCGGAGTTTCGCTCAGCGGAGACTTTGTCACCTGGAAGGTGACAAGGGAGAAGTTTCGCTGGCGGGGTTTCGCTCAGCAGAGACTCCGTCCCTTGGAAGATGACAAGGGAGAAATTCTGCTGGCGGAGTTTCGCTCAGCGGACACTTTGTCACCTGGAAGGTTACAAGGGAGAAGTTTAACTGGCGGGGTTTCGCTCAGCGGAGACTCCGTCCCTTGGAAGATGACAAGGGAGAAGTTCCGCTGACGGAGTTTCGCTCAGAGGAGACTTTGTCATTTGGAAGATGACAAGGGAGAAGTTCGCTAGCGGGGTTGCGCTCAGCGGAGACTCCGTCCCTTGGAAGATGACAAGGGAGAAGTTCCGCTGGCGGGGTTGCGTTCAACGGAGACTTCGGATGGTTGGTGACTTCTTCCTAAGTGGTTACTTCCATTAGATGCTTCGTGTGATGGTGGTCGACACGTGTCCAACCCCTAGAGGGTTAGCGTCTGGAGGTTTGTCTCCTAAGCCTGGCTGTCTTCTCGCCATTAATGTTAGTAAATATGGATTCCGTAACCGAGGCGACGCCTCGGTTAATCCGGAGAGTAAGTGGAGACGTGGGACACGTGTACGGCTGGTGCGCGATGTCGTTTTTGAGTGGACGGTTTAGAATGCTTTGATGTTGACATAAAAGGGGGGGGGGGAACTCAGCGAGATTTGACACTTCTGCGAAAACTTCAAACCTGAGTCGTCGTCTTCAAGCTCTGTTCGTCTACGATTTGTGAAGAGGACTACTACGATTCTGTGGAGTTATCGAACCTGGGGGGACGAAATCATCACCGGTGAAGACAAGCGCTCTCGATCACACCAGTTTGGTTTGAGGTTGGTATCTCGAATCCCATTCCTGTTTCATTGGCTCTGTTGGTTGCTGGGTTTTCTGTTTGTTTCTGTTTTTTTTTTTTGGGTGTTATCTGGTCTTTATTGGTGTGCTCCGAGTTGTGAAGTGGGATTTGGGGGTGGGTTATGGTGTGTGGCAGAGGGTTGGTATTTCGGGATTTGCTAGATGGTCGAATCTGGGTTGAGTGTTTGTTCTTGTTTTGGCATTTTCTGGGTAAACTGTTCTTGATGTTCTTGGTTAAAACTTATTTGGGCATAGGCTAGATCTTGTTTGCGCTAACTTATTTGGGTTTTAGGGTTTGGGATGGCTAACGTTGTAGAGATTTCGAGCAGTGAGGATTCCGGGTCTGACATGTCATTCGGCGTGGCGGATAGAATATTTATTGACTCGTTGCGTTCGTCTGCCCATGCAGGAACCTCACTGCCAGAACCGCTAGAGGTTGAGCAACTACAGACCATACCCTGGGAAGTAGCTATGGGTCATGCCTCGCGTCCGGAGAGTTCTAGGGCAGGAGAGGCCGCCGCTGCCAAAAATAGGCGTGATGAGCGGTTGGCAAGTAACAGTGCCGCCACTGGCTCCGCTGGTGGGGGAGAGATGGCGGGGGAGGATGCTGAGTCAGCGTGGGTCTTCCAGGACGGCACCCCTGTTGACGAGGCAGGAGGGCGGATGAATGTTGCCGCCGTTAATTGGGTGAAGCGGACGTTCCGGTTGCCGGGTTCGGTGAAGCTGCGTCCGCCGACAGTGGATGAGAAGGCGTCGATTCTCCCAGAGGGGTTTGCCGCCGTGCATGAGGCGATATTCCACTAAGGAGTGACACTCCCGCTGGTGCCAAATCTTCAGATCTTGGTGTGCGAATTTGGCCTTGCATTTGGGCAAATTTGCCCCAATATGTGGCGGTTAATGCTGGCGCTGAACTCACTATGGCGGTTGTCCGGTTGTGAGGGACCTACTGTGGTGGAAGTGCTTCATTTCTACGAGCTGGTGTATGTGAAGCGCCAAGGTTGCGGAGGGCAGGTGAATTTGAGCCACCGCCAGGGAGCGCCCAAGCTGATTGAGAACCTAAGGGATTCCATGTCCTACTGGCGGGGGACCTTCTGCGTTGCCATGAAGGGGTGGGAGTACCAAGCTGGGTCCAACGAGGGGGAGCCGACGTTTAGGATTAAATCGGAGTTTCAACATATCCGAGGTTGTTTACCGGTCTCCGCTGAACATAGCTGGCGGTATCTCTCATGCGTAGACTTATAATTTTACTAACGATTATTGTGTTTGTGCAGCGGGATTGCGGTATAACCTGACGCGTGAAGAAGAGTGTCGCTTGGCACGCATCAGAGGCTGCTGGCGGAATCGCAACTTACTGGATTTCCGTCTTCTTACCGGTTGGGAGTTGTTGGTCGATCAACGACTAACTCGCGCCGTTGGTAAGAAATCTCCGCCACATTGTTCCTTCGATCAAAGTACCTCAGGCTAACTGGTTATATATATATTTTTTTATTTTTTAGAAACTCCGCCAGGTAACAAAGCGAGCCGCGACGCTTTCGATAAGGCCATGGACCGCGCCGAGATCGAAAACTTCCTGGAGTCCATGTACGCCGAAGGGCTGGCGGCCCAGTAGACTGTTGTGAACCCCGAGACGCTGGCGCTGAGCCCGTCCACTCCCACCTTGGTGGTGACGGCCTGCCGGTCGTTCAGGAGGGGGCCCATGTGGCTGGCGGGAAGAAGGGATCCGCTACCGCCGCGCCGCAGAAGGAGCGGGTGCCTACCAACTGGCGTGGTTCTCAAAAGGAGAGAATGGTGCAGCCGGCGGAGACTGTCACAACTGCAAGGGAGGATCCGCTGGCGAAGGGATCGAAGCCCACTGCCGGGAACACAGGGGTGCTCCAGAGAAAGCGCCGACAGATTGACTCCCCCGACGAGGAAGAGGAGGACGATGTGGAGACCATCGGGGTCCGCCAGCAGAAGAAGGCTCGGCAAGCTCCGCCCAAGGCTCCTGTGGTGGAGAGAGAGACGCCCGCGAGTGACCTGGACTCGTTCGCCGCGTATGCCGAATTCATGACTGACGGTGAACGGGAGTTTCTCTACCATCTCTGCGAGGGGCTGGGATTTGGCGGCCTTGCGAAGATTTCGCGGCCAATGGCTATTGACCAGTCGCCCTATAGCTCGGCCTTTGGTCAATTGTCAGCTGGGCTGCATGAGATGTTCCTGGCGGCGTCGAAGCAGCCCCGGGTTGAGCGGGAGCTCAGGGAAGAGGTCCAAAGTCTTCAGAGGGAGCTGGCGGAGGCGAGGGACAGGCTGGCGGAGGTGGAACGGCGCCTGACAAAGGCGGACTGTGACGCCGCGGACGCCCGTGGTAAGCTGGCGGTGGCCATCAAGCGGGACCTGGAGAGGAATGAACGCGTCTCCAAGTTGGAGCAGGACAAGGCCTTGCTGCAGGAGCGGGTAGCCGCTAAGGATAAGAAGATCGATATCCTGCAACGGGAGTCCGCCACCAGACTGGCCGAGGTGAAGAGGCTGGAGGGTGAGGTCGCCCGCCTGAAAGCTGAAGGGAGCAGTGCTGCAGCCGCCGCTGTTGAGGCATTCAAACAGTCGGCGGAGTATAACAATGCCATGACTGAGGCGGCGAAGGCTGGGGCCGTAGCAAACTTGGAGATGTTGAAGCAGAAGGGCACTATTGACTTTGCGAAGGCGGCCCAGCCTACTGTGCCGGCAGGCAAGAATGCCCCACCGGCGAAGGATGTGGTCCTTGTCCCAGCGGAAGGTGCTCGCTCGGGAAGTGGAGAGAGCAGCGCACGCCCGGCGGATGGTTCCCAGCGGACTTCTCCTCCTACCCAGTCGGAGGTGTCCCGTGCTGGTTTCCTGGCGGCTCATACTCGGGCGGACGGTACCATAGAGACTCCCAGTCCCACCGCCCGAGGGTCTGACCAAACAAGCCGCGCGCACCCGCGGCCGCAAGCTGAAGGTGAAGAAGCTGAGGCCAACCCCTGAGATGTTGGAACCTCCCTCTTTTTTTTGTAGCCGCTGAGGCGTAACAAATTTTTGTAATGAACATTTTTATATGGAATGAAATTTTGAATTTTGGTATTTGTCATGATATGCCTGTACCGCTAGGGTTTTGACTTAGGATTTTCTTTTGCCAATCAATGAAACATTAAAGGGATTAAGATTGGTCCAAGTGCACCGCATAGCGGACGTGGTCCGCTGACGATTGCTGGCGTTGCCAGTTGCTCTCGGTGCTAGACTTGGGAACAATGGTTTGAATAATTCCTCGTTTCATTGATAGCTGATTGATCAGCGTGTACAAAAGTGGGGTAGTACCTGTTGGGTAGCTTCCCTTAGCTAAATATTGATCAAAAATTTAGCTAAGTCAAGATGCTCCTGGGTAGCGGCATGACTATTTGTAGTAATACCGAAGGTGTTCGGTATTCCAAGGGTGGGTCGTTGTGACGCCATCCTTGCCCATTAAGTAGAAGGTGCCTGGGCTAACGACTTCCACAATTTTGTATGGACCTTCCCAAGTTGGGCGGAGTTTTGTTGGCGGTGGAATGACTTCCTTCATTACCTAGTCCCCCATTTGGAGGTTCCGGGCTTTGACTCTGGCGTTGTAGAAACGCGATACCCGCTGCTTGTTTTGCAAGTTGTGCAAATGGGCCTTGTGTCGTTTTTCCTCCAGGAGGTCCTTGTCTAGGTTGACGCCGTCACTGTTGGTCTCTGGGCAGTAGCCTTCGACCCTAGCGGTAGGCTGAGTTACTTCAACAGGTAGGACAACCTCTGTTCCGAATATCATACAAAAAGGGGTTTTGCCGGTGGCGGAAGTTGGGGTTGTCCGGATGGCCCATAGAACTTCTGGAAGCTTCTCCGCCCACAAACCTTTGGCGTTGTCGAGTTTCTTTTTTAGCAGCTTCTTGATTATCTTGTTTGCTGCTTCGACCTGGCCATTGGTTTGGGGATGGGCGACAGATGCAAAACTCAATTTGGTGCCGAGGTTGGCGGTAAAAGAGATGAGTTCTTTGTTGTTGAACTGCATGCCGTTGTCTGTAATGATTGTATGTGGGACACCATAGCGGCAGTAGATGTTCTTCCAGAGGAAGTGAATTACCTTGGCGATGGTTATTGCCGTCAGTGGCTTCGCCTCTATCCACTTGCTATTGTAGTCGATAGCAACAATGATGTATTTGAACTGGCCCTTGGCGGTTTGGAATTTTCCCATCAAGTCGAGGCCCCACGTAGAGTGAACCCATGGGCCGATAATGATTGACAGCGGCTCTGCCGGTGCATGTGGGAGATCAGCATACTGTTGGCATTTGTGACAAGACCTAGATATCTACCGGGCGTCATCACCAAGTGTGGGCCAAAAGTATCCTTGTCGCATTGTGCGGTTGGCCTGGGATCTGGCACTCGAGTGGTTTCCACATTCTCCGCCGTGGATCCTTGCCAGCACGACCTTTCCCTCCTCTGGGGTTAAACAGCGGAGGTTGGGGTGGGTGAACCCCTTGCGGTACAGTTTGCCATTCTGGATGTTGTAGCGGGTTGCTCTCCGCTTGAGCTGTCGCGCCTTGACTTTGTCCTCCGGCAATGTCCCGTTGCGCTTGTATTCGATAATCTCGTCCATCCAGCTGGGATTGACCTCGATGCTGAAGATCTCCGCCAGGGTCTTTGTGATACTTGGCTTGTCAAGGCATTCCACTCTTGTGTCCGCTGGACTTTGATGTGGTTGGGCGGTTGCCAGTCTCGCCAGTGAGTCAGCCTTGGCGTTCTTTTCCCTGGGGATTTGTGTGATGGTGTGAAATTTGAATTTTTTGAGCAGCGTCTTGACGTACCCCAAATATGCCGCTAACTGCTGGTCCTTGGCTTGGAAGCTGTCGTTGACCTGGTTAACGAATAATTGAGAGTCGCTGAATATGTTGACGCTGTCAGCACCTGAGTCGATGGCAAGGAGTAGGCCGGCGATGAGTGCTTCGTACTCTGCCATATTGTTTGAAGCTTTGAAGTTGAATTTTAATGCGTACTCTGCGTTCAGTCCCCCGGGTCCTGTTAAGATGACTCCGGCGCCGCTGGCCTTGGCGCTAGCGGAGCCGTCCACATGCAGGTTCCAATCTGAGTGTGGGGGAGCTGCTTCTTCAGCGGTTACAATTTCTGTTCCAGGGCTCTGTCTCGGTACCGGGTTCTGGCTGACGCTCGGTGAGTTCAGCGATGAAGTCCGCCACCGCCTGGCCTTTCATGGCGGTTCTTGGCTTGTAGTCTATGTCGAACTCGCTAAGCTCAATGGCCCACTTGCTGAGGCGTCCCGAATGTTCAGGGTTCTGCATTACCTGCCTCAGCGGTTGATTGGTTAACACATGGATTGTGTAGGCCTGAAAGTACTGGCGGAGGCGCCTAGCGGCAACGAAGAGTGCGAGAGCTAGTCGCTCCAAGGGAGGATATACCTTGTTTCTGCTCCGTTCATGCCTCTGCCAGCGTAGAACACTGGGAGTTCCTCTTGGCCTTCCCGCCGGACAATGGCGCAGCTTACCGCTGACACTGATACTGCTAGGTATATAAACAGTGTCTCTCCTTGCACAGGGATGGAAAGGAGTGGGACTGCTGCTAAGTATTCCTTCAGGCCCTGGAACGCCGCCCGATACTCTGGGTTCCAGTTGATGACTTTCTTGTGAGTTGTTTTGAGGAGCTTGAAAAATGGGGCACATTTATCAGTGAGTCTGGAGATGAATCGAGAAAGGGCGGTTAACTTGCCCTGGAGGCACTGGACGTGCACCTTATACTCAGGATCCGCCAGGTTGAGGATGGCTTGTACCTTGTCTGGGTTAGCCTCGATGCCTCGCTCGCTGACGATATAACCCAGAAACTTGCTGGCGGTGACGCCAAAGAAGCATGTCCGCTGGCTTTTAAGCTCTTGACCAACATGTCATCCACGTAGACCTCGATTATTTTTCCGAGATGTTCCGCGAACATGGCGTTCATCAGTCGTTGATAAGTTGCACCGGCGTTCTTCAGACCGAAAGGCATCACATTGTAGCAGTAGAGGCCCTTGTCGGTGGTGAAGGTGGTGCACTCCTGGTCGCCGGGATGCATCTTGATCTGATTATAGCCGGAGAAAGCGTCCATCATGCTAAGGAGCTCGTGTCCGGCGGTTGCGTCAACCAGTTGATCAATGCGAGGTAGTGGGAAGCTATCCTTTGGGCATACCTTGTTGAGATTTTTGAAGTCTACACACATCCTCCACTTTCCGCTGGGCTTCTTGACCATGACCAAGTTAGAAATCCACTGGGGGTAGATGACTTGGCGGATGAACCCAATGCCCTGGAGCTTGGCAACCTCCTCTCCAATTGCCCGGTATTTTTCCTCATCAAAGGCCCTCCGCTTCTGTTTGATGGGATAAAAAAAAGGATGGTTTGATGGTCAACTTGTGTGTGATGATATCAGCAGAGATACTTGGCATGTCCGCTTATGACCATGCAAAGACGACAGCATTGTCACGTAGGAATTGAGTGAGTTCCGCCGCTACCTCTGGGTCTAGCTGGGCGCCTATGCGGACCGTCCGCTCAGGGTGCTCGTCCGAGATGCAGACAACTTTCAACGACGTCTCCGGGTTGACCGGCTCCTTCTTTACATACTTCTTCTCCTCATCTCTAGGATCCTCAAAGATGTTTGGTGGCGGTGCCTGATTACCCACCGTCAGAATTTCATGGCGGCGCGTTGACCGCGCTATAGTTGTTGAATAGCATTCTCATGCCAACTGCTGACTTCCCCTCACACAGCCCGTGCCGTTGGGCGTGGGGAACTTCATGAGAAGCATGTATCCAGTGATGATGCACTTGAGCTTGTTGAGTGTCGGCCGTCCAATGATGGCGTTATACAAACTGAAGCAATCAACGTACAATTATGAATTCCGTATGTACCTCCGCCATACATGGACTAGTGCCAATAACCAGCCGCATGTAGTCTGACCCCAGCGGTTGCATGACGTCCCCGGAGAAGCTGAGCAGTGGCTCGTGATCCTGAAGTAGTTTCTTGTTCCGTTTGAGATGGTCGTAGCAACCGCTGAAGATGACGTTGACAGCGGACCCGCTATCCACCAGGATTCTCCCCACTGAAAATCTGCCAAGAATGGCGTCGACCAAGAATGGGTCGTCATGGGGTAAATGCACTCCGCGCTCCTCCTCCTCTGAGAAGGTAATAGGTTCCCAACCTGACCTTGGGAGTTTGGCGGATCTTTTGTAGCGGATGTTGCAGACTTCTTTTGGGTGATTAGCGCGTGCATAGCGCTTCCTTGCCCTGTGGGACATGCTAGTGATTGGGGCACCGCCGTCAATGGTGTTGATGCGGCCCAAAGTCTCAACATTGGCGATCACAGGTGGCGGTTGGCGCACCTTGAACTGCTCCATCTTGCCGTCACGGTACAAGGTCTCAATGGCCGTTTTGAGAGCATTGCAGCTGTTGGTATTGTGACCGCTGTCCTCGTGGTACTTGCACCACCTGCCGGTGTTTCTTGGTTTTCCCGTTTTTGGGTATTTTGGTGGGGGTGGCGGTGGGCTCTGATCCTTGCATTGATTGTATATTTCCTCATACGAGGCCGTGAGGACTGTAAACACTGCATACCGCTGAGAGGACTCCGCCTGTTTGCGGTTGTAACGTCCCGTATCTTAATTTACCTGTTTACTAGTCATTTGGACGGTAAACGACCTTTACTTTCACTTTTACTGTCGTTTCGGTACTTTTAGGGGGCCCTAAAAGATGACTTTCTGTTCGGGTCAAAATTTGAGAAAATGTTCTTCATGAAAGTTGTAGATAACGTTAAACCGAGCACGTGCATATGTGGTACGTAAAAATTGGAGTTCGTATGCAAAAGTTATGGTCAAAATACTAAAATTACTGTTCATAGTAACTTTCTATATATAGAGAAAATACTGTGGTAAGTTTCAATATTTTTTCAGAAACTTACCGAGCTTTCTGGGGTCTTCTTTGTCCGGCCATATCTTCCTCCACAGGCCTCCAATCGACTTGATTCCAAAAGCAATTTTTCTCACCTTGACGTCGCCTATAATTTCTCTGAAGACATCGGGGTGAAAAATGAACTGTGGAAGGAGATACAAGGCCGAGAAGCCGCACAGCTCGAGCTGGAAATCGCCTCCCTTCACCGGCTGATATCTTCCGATTCCGGCCACCCCAGACGACCAAGTTAGGTTCTTGGGAGCGCCTTGGGACGTAGATGATGCTCCCGGAAGCTTTTGCCGAGATTTGAAGCGTGGAGGAAGAATCGACGGTTTGAAGTTTGAAGTATTCACAGTTCGGGTTCAACCTTCCCCTTAATTGTTGAGGTACTTCCGCTCATTTTCTAACTTGGTCACAGTTGAAAGAATTAATGGGTGTGTTGAGTAGGTGTTACTGCCAAATTTTGGTGGCCATTGGAGTTGGTGGCAGTGGCGGCTGCGCCGCCACTTTGGGCGGCGGTAACGGCGGCTAGGGTAGCTTTTTAATTTCAATTTCTGGCTAGTTAAATTCTATAATTATCATAGAGCTTATATATGAAGTTTGTTGAGGATTGGTGGAGTTTTGAATCGGTTATAAATTTCTAAAGATTTGGATTTCGGTTAATGTTAATCGTGGATCCGATTGTCGGATTTCCTCCATAATTGTTATATAGTCTGGAATCGACGAGTAGGCAGTGTTGGTGAAGTTTGGTTGGATGCGGAAGAGGATTGGAGAAGTTGAGGTTATGGGTTTTGAGATTTAATTATTGATTATCGTAAAATTATTTTCCGTCCGGTAATTATTTATGTACGAATAATTGTGTACAGGACGAGGTACCGACTCATCGCTCGATGAAGGAAGTCGTACGCGTGACGCTTAAATAGTACTGTGAGTGGACTTTTGTTTTTAAATAATGATGCATGCATTTATTTCTTAAAGTAATGCTCTAGTTATTTATCATATTACATTTTGAGCATATAATTGTTTTCGGATTTCTGATTTCGATTTATCTCGAGGAATTACTTTCATTGATGAGTTTCATGAAGTGATTATGAATTATTCCGGTTGTGATTTTTGGATATTAATTTTGTTATGCCCGGATTTGAAACTTTGAATTATGTTGTTTTTTTCAACAAAGTATTTTCCATGGTATTTTCCAAAATGAAATATTAGTTCATTATTGAACTTCCATGCTTATTCATCATTGACCCGAGAATATTTTGGCGTGTGGGACACGCCATTGATTTATTGTTATTTCTTGTTTATTTATCGACTTTCGGTTTTGGCATTGGGAATGCCTTGATGATGATCTTGGAATTGGTTTTGTTTCGATTTATGGAGACTATGTTTTATTATTATTCTCTCCTATTTGTTTTGAATTTGAGTTTATCTTGGCGTGTGGGACACGTCGTTGGAAATTCTTTTACGAGAGATGGGGGAAGCCTTATGTATTTTGGATTTACTTGGTTTTCGGTTATGTTTCCCCGTGCCATACTGAGGGGTGATTTTATCATGCTAGCATTGATTTTCCGCCTTTGTGGCGCGGTGATGGGATCACCGTAGCCCTTCCGCCTTTGTGGCGCAGGTTACTATCTCTGTGACAGTAATTCTGTAGCCCGGTATCCTATCGCTACACTTAGTGGCGTAAGGGTATATTACGGGAGTTATGGGAGTATTTTAGCCTGGGAGGCTATCACCCAAGCTTGGGAGGCTCACTTGTATGGCTATCATCTTCCCCTACTCATTGTATTATTGCTGGGCTAGCGGGGTCTAGTCCGATTTTCACTGTAGCCAGCGGGGCTGGTCTTATTTCTTTTCTTGAGAAACGAGATTTCCGTTTTTCATTATAATCTTCGAATGTTGTGACTAGCGAGGCTAGTCGGTGTATCGTTTTTAAATTCTTGGTTTTAAAGCTAAATGAGTCTTCTTATTGCTGCATGCATCGGGTTTGGTTTTAAAGAAATAAACGTGGGAAAGTATGAAATCTTTTTCTTTTTAATCTGTTTATTTTTGTCCACTCACGCTAACGTTTTTACGTACTTTCCCCTGGGCCCTTCGGTTTTCAAATGCCCAGTTTGCAGGCGAAATTAGATGAGGTCGGGCATACATGGAGTCGAGGCATAGCCAACAGCATTGCTTCCGCGTACTCATTCTATTTCTGCGTTCTTTGTTACCTAATGGAATAGTATTGCTCTGATAACCTGTGAAATTAATCTTGTAATGTGGGTTGAGACTGTTATTTGTGAAATTGGAGTTGTGATTTGGGGAGCAGGTGGCTCCAGGAGGATAAGGATGGGTTGATTTAGAAGTGTAAATTTTCTTTCTACAGGTTTTGGGTAGTTCATTTTAGGAGAAGTTCTGCCAAATTTTTGGAAGAATTTCTTCTAAGGTGGACCCCGCAGGGCCACTTCAGATTTCAGGGTGAAATCTGGGGCGGGTCCTGTCAGCGGTTATCCCCATGGGTTGGGCGGTTGCCCTTGTTGTAGTGCTGGTCTCTCTGCCGCTTGTTCTGGTGGTGGCCCTGCTGCCACTCCCTCTTCTTGTCAGTTGACGGCGCTGAAGTGGTCTTGTTAGCGATTTCCTAATGACTGGAGGATGGCTGTGTTGGCTTTGTTGGTGGCGGTGGGGTTTCTCCATATGTGATGAATTCCGCCTGGGCGTGAATGACCGCCTCACTCATGACGTGGTCGTACGCCGCATTTGGATGATTGTAGTTGAGGTGATAGAGGAATGGCCCCTTGAGAAGTCCCTGCTTGAAGGCTGCCGATGCCATTGTTTTGTCTAGGTCGCGGCACTGAGACGCTGCCGCCCGCCATCTTGTGACGAATGCCTTCAGTGATTCGTCTTCCCCCTGCTTGACGCTGAACAGCTGACTTGTGTTGTGATGTCCGGCGGACAATAAGATGAACCGAGAGAGGAAGGCGTGTGATAGTGCATGGAATGAGCTGATGGACCTGGCGGACATTCGAAGAACTAGTTCATTGCCTCGCCATCCAACGTTTCGCTGAACAAGTGGCACAAGGTGGCGTCGTCAAATCCCTTGTTGTTGGTGACCTTCTTGAAGGTGTCCATATGGACGAAGGGGTCAGACATGCCGATGTAATGTGACATCTTTGGGGTTTTCGCATACGCTGGTCTGATAGCTTACAGAATCGCAGCGGTGAAGGGCCCAGGTCTGGAAGCGAAAAGTGGATTCTGAGTTGGCGCTGGGGCGCCCAACTCCGCCCGGATCAATCTCTGCTCCAGTTGTTGCATCCTTTCCAATATCTGGGCGGTTGCATCGCCGACGGAACCAGCCTGGACATTCCGCTGGACCTGCATGCGCCTCAGTGCAAGCGGATTGCCCTCTGTCCTCGCCCTAGCTTCCGAGCGGTTGGTGTGCGGTAGTGATTCCGCCTCCTGCTCCAACATTAGTTGGGGGATGGGCGGTGGTCCCATCCCCAATAGTTCAGGTGGGTCCAGCGGTACCTGCATCTGTATGACTGGCCCTGGTACCAATGTGCCGGTGCCGGGCCGACTACGCCTGGTGCTGCGTGATTGCTCGCTCTGCGCTGGGTTGGCGGTGGCCTCCAGCGTCCTCTTCAGTTCTTCAAAGCGTGACATCAGCGTAGCCACTTGTCTCTAGGCCTCAGCATTTTCTCTGCGCTCCTCCTCACGCTCTCTGTTTGCCTTGTGGAGGTCCGCCAGTGCCAGCTCGTACATAGTGGTGAGATCTTGGCCCGGCAGGTGGCTGCTGCTTGGATTTTCCTCACCGCCGGGGTTGTTGGCTGGGGTTGTGAATAATGCGCGGTTAACGCCTACCGCTGGGTTTGGGGGTTGGGGAATGGTGGACTGGTCTGCCTGTTCTTCAGCGTTTCCCCCGTTACCGTTAGTCATGGTGATTGTGGTGGGATGACCTTTTGTTCAGGGATTCCCACAGACGGCGGCAATGTTAATGTCTAAAAGTTCAGCGGTAGCTAAACCTTTGATAATGCGGATCAATACTTGTGACGTTCTCAAAGCTTCCGCTACCTGTCACGTAAAATACAGAGGGCGTCAGAGGGAGACCGCGCTGGGCGGCCTTCGACTCTCCGATGCCTAAGTTAGTCAATGTATTTATGTTGACAAAGTAAAAGTAGGTAAGTATTAAATGCGTGATTAATGAGGAGAGAGGAGAGAACCTTTTATAGGTGAGGAGGAGGTTGATCTTCTCTTTGTTTTCGATGTGGGACTGATGTGCTTCAGTCCCCAGCTCTGGGAGCTTCTGATGTTATCTTGGCGCGACGCGTGGCGGCGCGTCGGCGGTGACCTGGGGGTGATCCGAGGCTCAGGCTGTTGCCCGCCTGGCTGTGTATCTGCATGTTATTCCCTTGGCGGGAATTAGTAGTTCTGGCGGTACAATGAGCGTAGCCCATTATAGCTAATTATGCTTGCAAATGTACATGTATGTACACCAAGTTAAGTTGAATTCTCTAACAAAGAAGAAGGTTTTCGAGCCAGTGGTGCCAACACCCCCTAACATAAAACCTATTGACTAATCGGTCTTTGTTAGAAAGCGTGATGAGAAAAAGAGATGGTAATCTTGCCTTATAGAGCAAGGCTTCTCACAAAAATTCCCTGGAATCGACTACGATGAGACATATTCTCTCGTAATGGATGTTATTGCACTCCACTACCTTGTCAGTTTGGTAGTTTTTGAATAACTAAACATGCAGCTTATGAATGTGGTCACTACATATCTCTATGGGGATCTAGATACGGAACATACATGAAGGTTCATGGTGAACTTTATTTACCGAAGTCAAGTGGCTCTAGACCACGGAGCGCGTTTACAATAAGGTTGAAACACTTATTAAAGTGACTACTTGATTGGGAAGGGATATGCCCGCGCATTTTCAAAACGAGTTTCGGATTCTATTGCGGTTCATGTTGGACATGATCTTAATTGGGCGCCCTTAAAGAATTAAGGGAAACCGCTGAACACTTGAAATCCGATTTTGAGATGAAGGATTTTGGGAGAACATGATTATGTCTGGATTTGGAACTTGAGCATCGTGTTGATAGATGCTTAGGCGTTTTGACAAGGTCAGGCCTTCAAGCACCCCCATGATCGTCCATAGTCTTGATCTTGAAAAGGATCCTCTTCGTCCGAAGGATGATGGCGAAGATGTGCTAGAGGCGGAAGTACCCTACATAAGTACCATAGGTGCATTATTGTACTTAGCTCAATGCACAAGACTGGACATCTCATATGCTGTGAACTTGTTAGCTAGATATAGCTGTGTGCCAACGCGACGCCATTGGATTGGTGTAATAGATATCTTTCAATACTTGAGATGTACGATTGATATGGGTTTATTCTATCCCTACAGAGAGATGATGGATTCGGACCCATCACACACTAGAAACGCCGCCAACGCTGGCCTGCGTTTTCTATCCCCACCCCAAAACTACATAAGTGTTTTGGAAGGTTTTGTTGATATTGGGTATCTCTCTGACCCACACAAAGGTCATTCCTAAACTGGTTAAGTGTTCACCATGGGTAAAGACCGTGATATCTTGGAAGTCTACAGAACAGACCCTAGTCGTTATATCTTCAAACAATGCAGAGATTATTGCTCTTCACGAAGTGGTTTGTGAATGTATATGGATTGGATCCATAGTTACGCATCTTCGAACAATTGTGGTTTGAAGTCTACCACAGATGAGCCTATGAGCGTATAGGATAATGCTGCTTGTTTTAAACAAATAAAGCAAGGCTACATCAAAAGCGACAACACCAAGCATAATCAGCAACAACAGACTCTCCTCAAGATCAAAGTGAACTAGGTTCGATCTGAGGACAATGTGGCAGACTTGCTTACTAAGTCATTGCCTAAATTCCAATTTCGAGAAACATATTGGTAGCATCATTTGCGGAAGTTATCCAAATTCCCATGACCGTTGTCATTAGGGGGAGATGCAGACATCAGGGGGAGATGTCTACATGTATGGTCTCGAAACGTGAAGGGTGTGTTGTGCTCTTTTTTCCCTTCGACCGAGGTTATTTTTGTCCCACTGGGTTTTTGTTACTCGGTGAGGTTTTTAATGAGGCAACGAGAGGATCACCACGTTTGGGCGACACAAGGGGGAGTGTTCAAGTAAATCCAGGATATGTGTCTGGCCCAAACTCTAGGTTACTTGACCTAGTTGTAGTAGAGTTTTGAATTAGAGATATTCTCAGAAATATTCATAGATATCCAATTAATTGTACAATTATCTTTCCTTGTACAACTCTGATACTATGTCTTGTAATCCTCTATATAAAGAGGCCTCTATTATCAATGAAAGTACGACTCAATTATCTCATAATTCAGTTTTCCTTAAACACCGATAACTTATTACAAAAAATAAATATCTTATAAAGAAAAACAATTAACTTTCAAAGTACAAATTGACAATTACTCCACCTGCCTAGCTACACTTGTCATTGTGGTACAAGAGGAATAAAATGTGCAAGAGAGTTGAATGACCATTTGTCGTCCTGCAACAGAAGGAGGCTTGGCAGAGGACACCACCAGACCCTAAACCAATGAGTATACGCATGAATATAGCATTTTTTTCTTATCATTGTGAATAGATATTTGAATTTAGACATTTCCAGATTCTCTAATAGTGTGGGAAAAGTATACAATATATCCTTTTTATTTTCTTTTGGATCTAGTACCTAGTTCGTTAATTTCACTTTTGTATTTTTTAGTGATTATACAAGTATAGAACGGCATATATTCAAAGTAGTGCAACTGTATTTTCTTTTTATAAAATTGCTCAAGTTGTTAATAGATAAAACCTAACTGCTAATAGTAAATGAGTTATATCCCTTTCGCAAGCTTTGAAAGTTGGTGTGATCGAGTTGACATTCGCTCCTTCTTTACTTCTTGGAACCCATGTATGTGTCATGTGCATTGTACTAAAATGTACTTAATGAAAGTCTCAAATGACCGAGGACATCCCAATTGACAATATCATGCACTACTACCCCTCACCCTCAAAACAAAGAACTTATTCCATTAGTAATCTCGTCTACAACGTTGAAATTCTTGTTAAGGGAATAAATAATTAGGTCATATGTCTTTGGATTTTCATTGCCTCGATCTCTAGTCCTTCATTGAGATTGCTTCTTTTCTTCTTCATTTCTCTTAGTGTTATATATATATATATATATATTCTAGTGAGGGATCCCTTTTTTTGGTATTTTATTGGGATATGGCATTAGACCAACTTTTCGATCATATTTTGGCATCTCAACCGTTCAGTTTTTAGGTCCTAATGTGCAGATCACTTTTGTAAATTTTTAGCCAATTGATTATCGTTAAGACATTCAAATATATGTATATATATATATATATATATATCAATTGATTATCGTTAAGGCATTCAAATATATATATATATATATATATATATATATATATATATATATATATTTTATCCAGAGTGGAGCTCCGCTTTGAAATTAAAGTGTGAAGTTTGAATTTTGGGTCACTTTTCGATTGCATATCCACATCTCGACCGTTCAATTTTTAGGTGCTACTGTATAGATTATCTCTGTAAATTTTCAGCCAAAATGATGATCGTTAAGGTATCTAACTCGCTTAAACCAATGGACAGACTGAATCTGTCAACATGAACCGTACTAGCTTTAAAGCAGTTATCAATGCCTTAATGATCATTAATTTGGCTGAAAATTTGTAGAGATGATCTATACACTAGTATCTAAAAACTGAACGGTCGAGATGTGGATATGCAACCGAAAAGTGATCGAAAACTCGAACTTCACACGTTAATTTCAAAGCGGAGCTTCGCTCTGGATAGGATCTGATATATATACAGGGCCCTTCTAGTGAGGGATCCCTTTTTTTGGTATTTTATAGGGATAGGGCATTAGACAACTTTTCGATCATATTTTGGCATCTCAACCGTTCAGTTTTTAGGTCCTAATGTGCAGATCACTTCTGCAAATTTTTAGCCAAATTGATTATCGTTAAGGCATTCAAAACTGCGATTTAAAATTATAAGTATGAATGGTTCCGGTTTGACAGATTTGGTTCGTCCATTGATTTAATCTAGTTTAATACCTTAACGATCACCAATTTGGCTGAAAATTTGCAGAAATGATCTATACATTAGGACCTAAAAACTGAACGGTTGAGATGCTGAAATGTGATCGAAAAGTTAGTCTAATGCCTTATCTCTAGAAAAGACAAAAAAAAGGGATCCCTTAGTGGAAGGGCCCTATATATATATATACTTTGCTAAAGTGTGGACGGCGACGCAGCAGCGGGGTTCCAGACGGCGACGGCGGCTCGGGGCTTGGAGGACGAAGGCCGGAGGCATTCCGGACGGTTCTGGGCAGCGTTCGAGGTCGGAGTTGCAGGTTTCTGGGTAGCGACCTCACCTGCAACTACAGGTTTCTTGGCAGCGCTGCAACCACATCGCCGGCGACTCCACCGACTGCAGACCAGTCCGTCCGATCCCTGGCGTCCGTCCGGCAAGCCCCGCCGCTCCTTAGCGCCCGAGCCGAGCTGCAGCGTCGACGTCCGCACTTTAACAACAGTGCAGACGTCCTCTTTGAAACCGCTCCGTGTATATATATATATATATTCCTCTTTGGAACCGCTCCGTATATATATATATCAATTTTATCCAGAGCGAAGTTTCGCTTTGAAATTAAAATGCGCATTTAGAGTTTAGGGTCACTTTTTGGTGGCATATCCACATCTCAACCGTTTAGTTTTTAAGTACTAAGGTATAGATCATCTCTGCAAATTTTCAGCTAAATTGATGATCGTTAAGGTGTTGTTAACTGCCTTAAAGCTAGTACGGTTCAGGTTAGACATATTCAGTTTGTCCATTGGTTTAAGCGAGTTAGATACCTTAACGATCATCGTTTTGGCTGAAAATTTGCAGAGACGATCTATACACTAGTATCTAAAAACTGAACGGTCGAGATGTGGATATGCGACCGAAAAGTGACCGAAAACTCGAACTTCACACGTTAATTTTCAAAGCGGAGCTCCGCTCTGGATAAGATCTGTATATATATATATATATATGCTCGTTCTAGGGCGGACGTCCGCACTGCCCCAAGAGTGCGGACGTCGATACTTCTGCAGCAATCAGGCGCTGACGGGGCGCGAATCTTGTCAGACGGAGGCCAGAGGCATCCCAGACCGCTTCTAGGTAGCGACCTCACCTAAAACTTCAAGGTTCTGGGCAGCGACTGCAAACTGGTAGCCAGCGAATCCACCAGCAAGAAGAAGGTCAAGATCGACCCTGGCCTCCGTCCGGCAAGTCCCGCCGCACCGTCACTGCCTGAACGGAGTATTAGCATCGACGTCCGCACTTTTAGGGCAGTGCGGACGTCCAGGGGCGGCCCTGGGGGTGTTCAAATGGAGCAGCCGCACAAGGCCTCTGGTTCTCGAAGGCCTCTTAGTTCAATTTTTTAATGGCTTTAACAAATATATACACCAAGAATGTTAGAAGTTAGAGAATTGTTGTCCAGTTCAGTTGGCAACTCTGCTTTAAGTTGTTAGGCTTGATTGGTCTTGGGTTCAACACCTACGGGTGCTTTAGCTCTATTTAATTTTTTCTTTGCCTTTTTTGTGATCTTCTCTCTTCTTTTATTTTTTTTTCTTTTTCTTTTCATTCCTAAGGCCTCTCTACTTTCTTCTTTGATCTGTGTTATGTTTCTTGACTTTTTTTTTGTCTTTATATTTTTCCTTCCTTGTTTATGTTTTTAGGCCTCCACTATTTTTTCCTTCTATTTATACAAGACATTTTTCTTAGTTCTTCTAATTGAGGTCGTGATTAATAATGCATCATTTAAATTTTCGCATTGGGCCTCTTAATTTTCAGGACCGGCCCTGCGGACGTCCGCCTCTGATCCTCTCTCTCTCTATATATAACTTATTTATTAAATTATTTTACAGAAAATTATCTAATCAAATTGTATATTATTATCGAATTCTGATATATTGATAGAAATCTTTACCAATGGACTAACCTAAAACACAGATTTAGTAGAGGCGTTTCTTCAACTTCTGTGACCATGTAGGTTAAAGATGGTGTGGGTTCTTGTAATTCATCAACTTGTTTCGTGGGAGCTACAAAGATGAATTATGTCTTTTGATAACGTTTAAGATTTGTCCATAAGTTGGACTAAACTCTGTATTAATCCCAGCATTGTATATATGTGACTTATTATTTTGACATTGTTCCCATTGTGGATAGAGATTGCTTGGAAGCATTGGTAATAGTTATACGTCCTACTTTAAACTTTATATATATATATATATATATATATATATATATATATATATATATATATATATATATATATATATTAAAGGTTTCTTCTTTTCATTAAGCTGATGGAACCACATCGAAAGCTTCAAGGGGAGTCCAACAAAAGGACCTAAAGACGCGTTTAACTTTCGTATGTTTTGAAAATTTCATTACAAAGCTTACATTTTACAGCTGTCCCATGGCTCCTAGGATTAATTCAACTACTTAGAAATGGCGTTAACCTAAACCTCAAGGCACGTCGGTCCATCCTCCATGACAGTTTCAATGGTCATGGTCTCTTCCCCTCTTCTATTTCATCTGTCTTCCATCTTTATACACCGATACTTTCACCAACAGAAATTAATATGAGATTTAAGTAATAGGAGGAGATCATATCAACTGCCCCTTCATATGATCTGTGTATTGGTTTGACTCTTGTATATGAAATTTCAGTGCCCTAGCTAGCTAGGTATATATGCCTTTCTGGTTTTCAACGGAAACCCTAGGATCGATGAGCCTGTTCGACAAGCGCATGCTTTGCTATAGTTCCTGAAAATGACTTCCATTGTTTAAATTATTGTGGTGCGTACAGTTTTCAACAGTCTTGTGCCCGCGCGAGGACACTTTCCTTGAATCTTTATGAGGACCAATTTCATGTGCACAGTGCAAAATGTGTTCCTCAAGTCAAGTTATGAAAATTGTTGGAATATAAGACCAAATAGATGGTTTACGTATCCCTTAATCATAGGTTTCAATCCCATCCCTTAATTGACTGAATCAAAAGGTTCAAAACTAAACATTCCCGGAAGTAAAATTTGAATGATGGATAACACTCAGAAGCTCGATATACCCGATTATAATTTAAAGAAAATTGTTATTTATGCTTTACAAAAATACGGAATACTCTTCTACTCAAAAACCAAAAATAAAAAAGAATAAAAGAAACGGAGACTTTTGAGGTATGTGCAGGAAAGAGTTGGTACAAGCTGGTTTTGGACGGATACCATTTTCGCAGTTAAATTTCTATCTATTGTTTTTTTTTTTTTTTTTTAAATTTGTTTTGCTTCTAGGTTTTCTGGATAGTTAGGTTTTATATTGTTGAGTTATTCAAAACTAGCTATACCAATAATGTGCATGTAAACGCGCCAAAAGCAAAAAATATCGACAAAAAAAACAAGGTCTGAGCAGTACGCGCACATACACAAATACACAATGTCAATTCAATGGTTTTGACAATCAATTTAATCAGATGCTAACATGTAGTCTATCTCTCTCTATAAAATTTCTATAATTAAAATGTCGCATATAATTGGGTTGGTTTTAATCAAAATAGAAGATAATTCGGTATTAGTTTCTTTACATAAGGTATCTGATTGGGTCCGTAATTTAGTGCAACGTTACATTAAAGTGAGGGGAGTGTTTGTATAGTTCACCCTTTATTAGGAGAATCAAATTTGCTCACCACATTACACCATGTGACCGTCCTATAAACTTGTCATGTCGTATAGGTTTTAATTATGGTTAACTATAATAAAAAAAACTCATTAATAATTTTATTTATTAATAAAACATAACAATAGATTAGTTGTTGTATATGAGTTGTTTATTTGATAATATATATATATATATATATATATATATATATATATATATATATATATATATAAATAAAAGGCTCCTTCACTCCTACGATTCTCTCTCTTTTTCTTCTTAATTGTCAGTCACTATCTCTCTCACCCGCCACCACCACCACCACCACCATAGCCAGTCTCAAAGCCCTGATAATTTAGTGTCAATTACTGCTAATTAATTTTAGTAGAAGTACTTAACCAAGACAATTAATTGATCGATCAAATACTTACTAGTACTTAACCAATAAGTACTTGATAATGACTTGAAATAGGAAATTAAGTTCGAATGTCCTTGTGTCATTTTTGTGCCTCTGTCTTCTCCTTAATTCGGTCACGGGGGCCATTCAAGTTTGAACTTGAAAAGTATCTAGAGAGGGAAGAAAGTCAATGTTAGGATCTGAAGTGATTAAATTCCAAATTAGTTTGTATCTAGCTAGCTATGAATACGTGAGGCTTTGTTCACTTCACGCTATTGTAGCCTACCAATATCGTTAAAGATTATTTTCAGCTCCTGGAAAACGAAAGCTTGGCAGCTTAATTGTGATTTGAGACAGCTAGCTTTAGAATTTTGTTGTGGTTAGGACTATTACCACCTAGATAGCTGTCATTCCCTTCCACGTTTCTCCATCACAAAATTCTAATCGATCAGGTTATATATGCTTTTCATTCAAGAAAAGTACTCCTCAAATACGAGTTTTGTTGTTCATGATCGGAAATTTGGAATTGTTGGTAATGGACAATTGAATTTCATGTTGAAATTTTCTTCTTAGAAATCAAATATTTCCACCCAATTTTGTGGATATTTGCCTTGTCATCATCTGTTTGACCGATTCACTTTCACTTAGATGATCGTATACTTCCATACTTATGAATAATGCTAAGTGAACTATTTTTTGGGTACCACCCACATCCCATCTTATATGGTAGCTGATGTGACACAGTCACGCCATTTAATAAAATTTTGTGATAGGTTGGACTTTCTGTCACATCAATTACCACAATTTTCTTAATCATTGCAATTAATAAGACTTCATGTAATTCATTGATAGATAATCGTATGCTTCCATACTCTTAAGAAGATAAATTTGCATTTTTGAAACTTCTCTTTCAATTTTCATATCCTTAATTAATATCATGAACAAAATGTGTATTTTCTACAATAGAGGCACGTCTATTCTTTTCAAAATTATTCAAATTCAAAGTACATTACAAAACAAAAGAAGTCATTACATACTATTACCGTTAATAACAATATCTAATGACGTTTATTGTTGTGGTAAAATAAATTCTGACCGCCATATAAAATTTTGCATCACATAAACACATTCTTTTACCCTTTTTAGATCACCATAAAGTTAGATCCATTCAATTAACTTACGAACGAAGTTGCTTAAGCCACTGATAATGGTTTTTGCACTAATCAGCTCCTAATCTATGCGCTTTTTTTACGATGACACCTAATCTATGCGCTTGAGATAGATAAACTTGCCACTGATCGATAGGTAAGTGTCTAATCATTAATTCCTCTTAATTCCTTAATCATGGTGGCAAATTGTCGGCAATTTATCTTCGTAATGAAGTTATATCTCACCAATATTCCATAATTATTACTAAATTGGATGGTTATCGAGAGTTCAAAGTACTTGGTAACCTTTAATTTTCAAAGTAGGTCCATTGTGCATATATATATATGTAGTAACTTTCTCCCATTCTTTCTTTGATTTTTGTTAATACTTTTCTATTGCTTTGAGAGGAAAGGTAACCATGTAATCAATGAATCTACCACTTAGATGTCGTTAGGCTGCATGTCTTTATTTAGTAGAAGAATAAATTATACACTATAGACAAAGAATTTCACCGAATTTAGTGGCAATCCAATTCATATACATCCTTTAGTCAATTGTGAACGTACACCCTAACAAATTCAATTAATTCGATATGACTACACAGTAACAAAAATTGTTCTTGACTTCTAAAATTCCATTTTACCTGGCTTAATTATTATTGCTTTCCATAAGAGACGAAGGTAAAAGTCTATGTCTTGTTACTTTATATATTTTTTGCTGTTTTTTTTTAGAATAAAGTTTATGCCTATTTTAAAGACAGACTCATTTTGTCATCGACTTTTCTCCCATCAGAGACGAAGTTTAATACCTACATTTCTGAATATATAGATTGCAAGACTAATTGTCAAGCCATGTTAATTACAATTCAATCCTAATCAATTATAATCTAACATTTTTAATTATGTTTTTTTTTTTTTTACTATTTACTTTTGAGTGATCAAAGAGCTCCGAGTAAAAGAACACTGTTGAACGAGAAAGAACACATTAAACAAAGAAAGGCTACGAAGAAATCAAGCAATATCAAAGTCCGAAAAGTAGTTAGGTGAGAAAAGAAAAGAAAAGGCACTTCATCACCACCTTGTTGGCCAAATCTTCTTGCAATTGTTCTTCTTGTCCTTGCTTCCTTCTTCTTTCTTCTTCTCCCATCTTCTATATCGATCTTCCACGCTTTAAAGTAAAAAGCAGTGAAAGCCACGCGTAGGTTTATACAAACAGACCACTCTTTCAAGAAACAGTGAAACACATTGGAAGCTTCCCTCCTCCTTCAAAGAGAAAGAACGGATCAAAGAACAACTCCCACCAATTCCCATTACAAAATTAAATCCCACCACCCATTAAATTAAGGGAACCCCTCTCTCTCATTATTTTCTTCAAGAAAGAAAAAAGCGTGTTGTTTGTCCCTCTCTTCCACCACTCTTATCTCATCTTTGAAAGACGACTAAAGTGGAACTTATTTTATTTTCTCGCCTCTGTTTTTTTTCTCTTCTTCAAATTTCTAGAACCCACATCGCTTTCTTTAATTGGTCTCTTGTGCCTTTATAAAGTCACGTACACGGATGAGCAACAAAGACTCGTATCACTTTATTCTTTTGGGGGAAGGAATTAGGAGTAGTTATGGTCTTGGTTTTGGGTTTGTTTCAGACTGATCCTCAAACTAACCATGGAAGCTGGTAGAGGCAAAGCTCGAACCAATACTGTTCTCTCTCGCTTCTTCCTCGCTGGGTTTTATTGCTGGGGTTGGGAGTTCCTCACTGCCCTTCTTCTCTTCAGTTGCTAGCTCTTCCTTTTCAACACCCCTCCTAATCTAGACTAGCTATATCTAACCGAGTATTATTCTGTTCTCCAAACCCTAAATCCGGGTTTTTAACAATTTTTAGAATCTAGAAGTATATACAGATGATCAAAATGGCTCAAAGGTCAGTTCCGGCGCCGTTTCTGATGAAGACGTTCCAGTTGGTGGATGATCCGGCCAGCGACGACGTGATATCTTGGAACGGAAGTGGGACGGCGTTTGTGGTTTGGAAGACGGTGGATTTCGCCCGGGATATGTTGCCTAATTATTTCAAGCACAACAACTTCTCAAGCTTCGTTCGCCAGCTTAACACCTATGTGAGTTAACTAGCTAAGCCAACTCTTTCATACTTGCCTTCTCAAAAAAAACTCTTTCATACTTGCTGCCTCAATAAATCATGGTTCATAAACCAACGAGGACAAATCGTTGATGTGAATTTCTATTTTTCTATATTATTCAGATTCACGAGATATAAATTTATACGTAGATCTATTGGTTGCCTTCTCAAAAAAAACTCTTTCATACTTGCCTTCTCAAAAAAAACTCTTTCATACTTGCTGCCTCAATAAATCATGGTTCATAAACCAACGAGGACAAATCGTTGATGTGAATTTCTATTTTTCTATATTATTCTGATTCACGAGATATAAATTTATACGTAGATCTATTGGTATAAGCAACTCCAACAACTTTCCCATGATTTTTCTCAATTTCAGGGAAAATTTTGGCTGTTTTGCTCCAACAGATTTCCTATAATTATCCCTAAAATAGAGATAGTGATGAGAGAGAAAACAAAATTATCTATATTTACAGCAATCTGTAAAATTTTAGGGAAGGATTTAGGAAAGAATTATGGAATCTGTAAAATAGAGAATCTGTTGGAGTTGGAGCAGAATTTTTTTTGGAGATTTTAATTTTAGCTTCCCTATAATAGAGAAATTATAGGGAAGCTGTTGGAGATACTTTAATGTGTTAAATATATCACGTAAGACTATTTGCATGAACTATAACTGAAACTAAATTAGATCGTAGAATATAATGTTTCATAGAATTTTTTGCTTCATGTTCTTCGTGATAATTACAATTAAAATAGAAATAGATCCTATATGTGAAATCTAAAGATTCTCTATGTGAAAACAAAGAAAGAAGACAAAAAAAATTAAAAACTCCCTTTAAAAGAAAAGGAAAACGTTGAAAGTGATTCTCAATAGTCAATTCTTTTTCTTAATTCAGGGTTTGGTATAGCCTTCTTTCAATTTTTTCTCTTTTAAACATCTCCCAAGTCACCTCGTTGAAAGTGTGATTAAAATAAAATAAAATCCAAAATAAAATAGTATCGCGAAATTACCAGGAACTGCTGCAGTTCATCTTCGCGTTTTTTATTATTAAAACAAAATCAACTTGTTTATATAAAATTAAACTTTTTTCAAAGAAGAAAATAAAGTATCTCGTCAAAAAAAAAAAAAAAAAAGAAGAAAAAAAAGTAAAATTTTCTATGTTTGCGCCCACCATCTGGAAGCATCGAGAAATCGCAGCCCAATTTAGATCTCTAAATTGTCCGCGCCGTACCTTTGGGCCCAAGAAGTGCGCATGCGCGCCGTTGTCTGTGGTGCAATCCCAATAATTATATGACGAAATTACCATCGAGCCCACCCTGCTTAATTTTAATTACGAATTAATTAACCTTTTTTTTTTGTCTTTTTCAGGGCTTTCGAAAGACCGTGCCGGACAAATGGGAGTTCGCGAACGACAACTTCCGGCGAGGTGAGAAGGAGCTGCTCTCCGAGATCCGCCGCCGCAAATCGGTGTCTTCATCTCCGGCTCAGGCCAACGCAGCTGAAAAATCGGGCGGAGACGCCCCGTCAACCCCGTCCAACTCCGGCGAGGACCTGGCGTCAACTTCCACGTCTTCGCCGGACTCGAAGAATCCGGGATCGGTGGAGACAGCGGCGGCGGTGTGCCAGGCGGTGGACTTATCCGGCGAGAACGAGAAACTGAAGAAAGACAACGAGACGCTGAGCTCGGAGCTTGCACAAACAAAGAAGCAGTGTGATGAGCTGGTGGCGTTTCTGATGGAGTACATGAAGGTCGGGCCCGATCAGATCAATCAGATTATGCGGCAAGGAAGCTTAGGGTCCAGTTGTGATGTTGATGATCATGGTCGTGGTCACAGTGAGAATGATAATGACGAAAAAGTTGTGGCGGGAGAAGAAGAGGGTTTGAAACTGTTTGGGGTTTGGCTGAAGGGGAACGAGAACGAGGAGAAGAAGAAAAGGAGGGAGGAGAAATCGGGTGGTGGTGGTGGTGGGCCGCAAGCGAAGAAGATGAAGATGGCGGAGTTTCACGCGCCGCTCAGGAAGAGCGGGAAGGTGTGCAACTAAAAAGCTGGGGTCGGTGCATATGGTAACTTGGTAAGGCCTATGGATCGGCTCGTATAGAAGACGAAACGTTATGGAATTATCAATCCAATAGTTCCATGGAAAGCAATAGAGTTTTACTTTGTTTAGATGGGTGTGTTATGTAATTGTAATAAGGATGATGAATTGGTTTATGAAACTTCTTGTACAATTGAAGATTACAGACCTCTGTTAGGGAGATGGAGATTAAATGGTCTCTGCCCTTTATACTCGTAGAAAAGTAGATTTTGTAATTTTTGAATGTTTGGGGAAATTTGCCTAAATATATATTTCACATTGTTGAGAAATGAATGTTTATGAACGATTATTTCTCAATCATTATTCGAAGTAAATGGTATATAATTAGGACTAATTGTAAGGGCGCGTATGGTTTTCAACTAATCTCGTCTAGATGTTCTAGTTGTGTTGGCTTGTACATGGAGAGTTTGAAAAAAGCCATACTGGCTAAGATTTTGCTTTGTTTTATGTTTAGGCCGGGCCCTTAGCCTCCTTTCACACCACAAACATAGCAAGGCAACCCTAGAAGCCTCATCTTCAAATCAAATGCCGCTATACTGCCCCTTAAAGAGTTTATGCATGCATTTGACAACCCTCCAATACCTGGGATTTAGGGCAGGACTTGAAGAGTTTAGTAAGATATTTTAGTGGGTTAAAACGATATCATTCTATAGAAGTAGAGTAATACCAAATCTAGTAGCGTGAGCTTATAATTAAGCAAGACATTAAAGTGATTGGTTATTAAAATAAAACTTTTAGCTAAGACATATTACATGTATATGAATATTGTTGTCGATTTTCATAATTTGCTTTATGTTCCAAAATCTCAAATTAAGTTCGAGCATGAAAAATGCTGGTTATGTTTAAGGTATATATATTTACAATAATGGATCACTAGTGAAGAACAATAATTCTTATAGCCCACAATGTGTGTGTTTTTTTTTTTTGAAAAGTTCAATATATTGTTAGCATTGAAGCCACCCTCAAGTATAAGAGTCAAGTTATAGTGTAGTGAGATTTTTTAGTAAGGAATATCGTACCCAAGGGATTGGTAAATCTCACTCTAGCTAGGTGTCACGGGCCGAACTTTGCAATGCGCAAAGCAGACCGTGTGGCACTTGCTAGCAAGCAAGTCAACCAAGTGAGTACCTTGCAAGGAACAATGAAAGCCACACGATATTAAAATAGTGCTAGTGACAAGCAAGAACAGAATTATATGAATGTTGGGGCAACCACGAAGAACAATGAATAATCAAAAGGAAAGATCAGAGAGCAATCTCACGGGGCACAGATGATTGAATAATTCCTCTTTTATTGATGGTAAGACGGTAAGGGAGGCAAAAGTACATGTGCTTACCTATACTAGTTCCGTAGTCCAAACTATGTCGACTAGGAATCCCTCCTTATAGAGCATATCGGCCTTACATGAACCTGGCAGGAGGAAACATGAAAAAGGCCGAGGAGACTAATTGCTAAATAAAATAAATTACATAGTTTGTAAATTACCAAAACATCCCTAGCACGCAAGCAAACCAACCAAAGGCTTAACTAATGACCCTGGACAAGGTTGCTTGCGGCATTACAAGTGCGGCCCCTAACACTAGGGAAGTCCAAAGGTAAACCAGAGAGAATATGCAAACGTACAATCACAAACAAAGGCTCACAAGTGAACCAGCTAGGGAAGTCCAAAGGTAAACTAGAGAGAATATGCAAACGTACAATCACAAACAAAGGCTCACAAGTGAACCAAAGTTCGTGGTGAGTACGTATGTGCAAGATGGTGTATAGAGAATTGATTTTGATGTTGAGAATGATTTCGATTCAAATTGAAACTACTAAAGCAAGTAATGTAAACTAAGCTGGGCTAAACAAGTTGTTATCAAATGAATGGGAGTTAAGGCATCAGGTTTCACCTTTTGCCTCCTTTGCAAGCATTAAAGTGATTGAATATGAATGGTGCAATGCTAATTGTTCAACTACCCTCTTAGCATCTAGATATGACTACTAAGGCTTAAATCCCCTTGATTTTATCAACTCTAACCGGATAAGTCTAGAGTACATTAACTACCTAGGGACAAATTCAATTACCGGATATGTCTCAATTCTTTTCCCGTAAATGCATAAAGCTTATAGTTTAGGTAACCAAGCAAGCAAACCAATCCTATCTCTAGGTGATTTTCGCTCACTACCCTCACATGCACACATGGTGTGCTTTCATACTTCTCTTTGCCTAAAGGTAATCAATCTCTAGGAAAAATTTCATGTCATGTCAAACACATTGACTCAAATTGATTACGTCTAAATAATGCATTCAACTATTGAATTAGAATGTGAGGATGACAACATGTATTTGCATCAATTTATAAACAAGAGCATCAATACAAGCAAGTTTGGCTAGGGCTTTCAACGCCTAGCCCCAACTAGTTCACTACTCACTCATGCCTAGATACACAAACTTCAACATTCTACTAAACATCAAATACATAAAGAGATAGAAAGTAATTAAAGAGTGACTATTGATGATGCTGGAAGAGCTGGTAGAGATGGGTCTCCAAGATCATGATGTGGTGAAATTTAGAGTCTCTAAGATGACTTGTGGTGTTGAGTAGTGGTGGAAATGGTGGTTGTAATGGTGGTGTGTTTTCTAGAGAGAAAAGGGGATGTCTTGGTGAGATGTAGATGATGAATGAAGTCAAGAATGATGAAGATAAGGTCTTTGACCTCTCTTTGATTAGCTATGTCCCTTTGGTCCCAAGATGTGCAATAGATGCTCTTACACCATTATCCCCCAAATGGTCCCAAATTTTCAAGGTGACAAAATAACAAAATGTAGGGAGATGTTTGAATTTCAAATGGTGGGAGATTCCCACAACCATGGTCCTGCTGGAGAAAGAATCCTCCATGAGTGGCGGTTTGCTGGAAAAGTTGACCGGAAAAGTCGATTTGCAATCTTCTTCCAAGTTCCGTGTCTTCCTCTCCTAACTTCAAATCTCTGCATTTCAAGGCCAATTTAATCATTTTCTTCTTAATGCATGGTTTCCTGCAAATAAAAGGAAATAGATTAAAGAGGGTAAAATAACATGGAAGACAAATCAATTTTCATAATTTTAGGACACAAATGCATAAGTAATATACTAATATGTACATGCTTTGCAGCATGTATCTAAGTCATTGGTTGGATGATCAAAACTCTGCATTGCTGTAGTGGAATTAAAAACCATGACATGAATTGACCAGATTGCACGTTTGGACTGGTCAAGGTTAGGAAAGTCAAGTTTCCATGTTGGAGTGTCATAAGCCATGAAAATACAAGATTTCAAGGAAAAACTGAAAAAGTTAACAGTAGCAGCAAAACAAACTGAGAAATTAATAAAGTGTTTCATGTTTCTACTGCATGCGTTCATCCATCTTTGTTTCAGTTTTGCTTGCTACAAGTATATATAAAGGCCAAGCCCCTAAAGTTAGTTTGGCGTAACGGCGACTTCTAAAATGAACATCCTTCAGTACGAGTTGCCTTCGGTGAATTCCAGCCGTGCCCCTCCTTAATTGTCATCAAGTTTCAAGTACAATTGTACAAAGCATATAGTAATTTGGTCGGTGACATTTGGGACCCTTGTGTAGGCTGTAGCTTTCAAGGACTGCTTTGCTAGAATTTGTTTTGGTCTGAAACTCCTTTGCTAGAATGGTGTAGAAGTTTCTCCCGCGTACCATGATCACACAGTGACAGGCACGAGACATCCCAACCTTTAGATTGACATATTAAGCTTATCGTCGACCTTCGACGTGGGAATGGGACCTCGTTCTGGTACTTTCCACGTCTGCGCCACATATACTTGGGTTCCCATGTGGTTGGGTGGATGGCAAGGTCATAGTACAATATGATGAGATTCTTCTGGTTCTGACTGTTATCCGAAACGGTGACCAGTTGCGAAGTCGCCGTTGTGTTCTTAACTAAATGAAAAGACAGTGGTGCTCCTTCTAAAATCGATTTTTTGTTGAAATGTTGCAAGTATTTAATAGAGATCCGATGGTTTGCTCGCCCTAAAAGATGAAGATCGATAGACCTATGTGTTGTATATGTCATGTATCAATTTGTCCCTAACTCAACGGGGATGCCAAAGAGACCAGGGATCTAGTGATTTCACTCATGTAGTCTGGCCGTCTCTCATGAACTCGAGAGGATATAATCCATGGAATATTTATTAGGTAAACCAAACCAAAATGAGAATAGGTTTTCCAGAATACGGTTACATATTTGCCTTTACTGCTACGCTAATTAATGAATCTTGGCCGGCACTGTGGAGAGCTCTCCCAATCAACCACTCTTGTCATATCGATCGGACCGAACTAGAGATTCAGTTTGTCTGTATTTATTTAGAGAAGGGTGAGGAAGTTTTCAATGAGAACAAATGAAAGAGTTTCTCTCACATGAAGGAGAAATATCAAAGTATTGGACAACCTCAAAGCAAAACCTCACATATTCATTGTTTCACTAGGAATAGAACCCCGTATTATGAAGCTCAATTTTTTTACTTTGTGTGTTAAATTTTTGTAATTTATCAGAATTTTAATTTGGAGTCGCTGTATTCAACTTCATATCTTAACTCAAAGTGTCATGATTTTCATATCTTCGAATAACTATAAAAAATATTTAAGTTTCTATTTATCAATTTACCCTCACATTTTTTTTTCTTTTCATTTTTTTACTTTATAACAAAAGTTTCCCCTCACATTCTTCTTTTTTCCTTTTTCTTTTATAACAGAAGTTTACCAATGGTGACTTGAAGCAGGGGACTCCCTCTCCGAGTAAAGGCAGGAAAAGCAAGGGCTTTGTACTCAACTGCTCCCCCAGTAAAGGGTTCAGTCTTGGCTCACCGAGTAAGAATTTGAAGAAGAAGACTGTGGCTGCAAATTGTGCTAGTTCCGCAAAGGGAACTAAAGTGGTAGGACCCGCTGTACTGGCCCACCACGAACAATGAGTATCTTAAGTTGGAATGTGCGCGGGTGATAGGAGCATAAATGCGACAAATATAGTGTGCAATCCTTTACACTTTTCTTAGCTATTTCCTTTTAAAAGTCAATTTTAACTCTATTTTCTTTTTAGGTTGTTCGTGAAGTGATTCAAGAGAAATAGGAGCTTAAAGGGAGCAAAGAAATCCATGGATAATGAAGTACTGATGCAAAGGACCAAGTTTGATCAACCTTTTGGCCAGAAATTACAACGGAAGTCCACGGAAAAAGTTGTGCAAAACAGTTGCTGCAAAACAGAAAACTGCAGTTTCAGAATCAGCTTTCTGGGAACGGTTTTGAGGAGCAATTCTCGCATTCTTCCAGCTGTATATTTTCATAAACACTACTAGAATTATGTCCTCAGACATCGGCCAAAAACCGATGAGAAAAACATTTCCGACCGATGTCTTAGTGGGTGATGAGAAAGGTCCGGAAAATCCAGACATCGGTTTTTAGCCGATGTCTAGTATCAATATACACATCGGTTACACATAATAAATCAATGTAAATACGTTTAAATGATAACAAATTTGTATGTTTAACTATTGTTAAACCATCATTTTATTGCCTTTAATGCTTAAAGAAATATATATCATACAGCACAACTATGCATTTTAACATCGTTATTCATTTAAAAACGATGACTGATACTGTTTCACACATCGGTTTTCTAGTCTTTATCGATGACAATACTTATACTGGACATCGATCTCTATCTAAAACATGATGTGCACTAGTTTGTGGCACATTGATTCTAACATAATAATTCAATCTCCTATGGTTAATGGGACATCGATTTTCATTTTGAGACTGATGTATTTGTCTCAATGGACGTCGGTTTTTATAGTTATAACTGATTTAAACTTTATGTATAGACGTCACTAGCTAACTCATTTCTGAACAGTGTAAGGATGATCATAATTTAGAGGGAAGATATACTTCATACTTGAACCAAAATCAACCACTACATAATGGAACAATTACTTGCTCAGAACTGAAACTGAGAGCATAGATTGTATACATAAAAATATGGTGTACATCTTACAATTGAGCTAGTAGAGAGAGACCTCATGGATTGCAGCTCCAAAAAATATCACCTTTGTCAACATCCAACATTCCAGCAGGCAACTCCAATATAATCCTTCCCACAGGCATGCACAAATTTTAACATGATTTGAACAGTGTAATATAATCATTTTTGCCTTAGGAAATAATGCACGGCAAGGACCACACCAAGTGCCTTAGAATTCTACAATAACTAATCTTGACCTAAAGCACTCAATAGCATTCTCGAGTAGAATGTATGTCTATCATATTTGGAACACTTCTTTCCCACCATTTTGGCTGGTCTGTTTCAGCAATAGCGGCCTGTACCTGATCAAATACACATGCAAATTTCAATTCAACTTTTCTGTTTCATGATTGCCAAACAGCAAAACGGGAACCAAATAAATAAATAAACAGATCATCTCATGAAAGACTATTTAAAATGCTTCATACGGTTTAGTCACCCTAATCTTGATCAGATTTCAAATCCTACTTCCTAAATTGTTGCAGTGGTCCCAAACTGTTACAGATAGAGGTTGAAACTACCTAAAAAGAACAGGTTGCCTTCAAGAACTATTGTATCAACAAGAGCAACAATGATGCTACTGCAGCAAAGAGATAGCCACTATTCAGATTTGAGAGGACGAAAAACAAAGTCCAAAATGCCGTGTGGAAATCTAAATTTACCAAGATCTAAGAGATAAACAAGCAAAGCAGCATTTCTTACTTGAAAAGAAGCATCGATGCTTAAACTTGCCTGTATAAGATCTCCATGGTTAACCACTAAGGCACCCGGTACATAGGGTACGTCAATCCAGTTGTTCTGATGAAGGACTTGAAGACCACCAATATTATCTTGCAGGAGGACTTGAAGACCACCAATATTATCTTGCTTATGCCTATTGTTAATTCTGGTTGTGGACGAGTAGGATAGTAATGGCCTAAAACCAGAAGCCCCTCACTGCAATCTATATCATTCAAGTGAGTTAGTTTTAGCCCAAGAGCCTCTGACAACAACTCAAACAATAGCTTCCCCAACTTCATTACTTGCTTCGAGTATTCAACAAGGATTTCTCTGCAAATTGGAAACCCAGAAAACCATATGAGGCAGTCATATATACCATCTTGTTTTTCCTAAAACAATAGTATATAATATGTGTGTAGGGTATACACACGCTTATTACTATTACATGTCTGCAATTATATTTTTCTAATGACCAATTCCTTTTGGTATATCGAATTGTAAATGGCTTGAAACTTGTTAAATAGAAGGTTTCTTTATGCAGAATGGTAATTTCTTCAATACAACCTATTGCTAGGGACAAGGTTTTTGCAATTCAAGCCAACCGACTAGCTAGCCTATAGTAAAGTTGCTCACTCATTCATAGAAGAAACCAAGAGATTCTCTCTCTTATTCGAAATATGATTCTTCATGTCCATGGCATTCTACCCTAAAACCCCTCCGATATCAGATAAGCAACTGAGCCAGTTCTGACACAGGCTAAGTACTAGCAAAGACTGCTTGTTATGTGACTCTGCCTACCCATCTGTATAAATCTGCTTACAAGTTCTTATCTTACGGGTCTGTTGTCCAACACACCTACCCTTAAGCTGGTCAATGTATTAACTTCCCTCTGGTAACAAGTGGAAATGTCAAAACATAATCATACCGTCTAATTCACAATGGAATCTGAATTAAATAAACACTCATAAAACATACCAATTATAGCAAAAACATAAAAGAGTTCAACACTCTTCATGTACCTGCATGCTTCTGGCAGGTCTTCTGTCTTAGGAGGAGTAGGAGCCATATAACACAAAAAACTATCCCTCCAATTAGTTGCCGGTGCACTATACAGATCAAAGTTGCTGTTGTAGACGAATGGACTACTGGAGTGATCACGAGTATAAAACTGTTTCTTCACTTCAGTATCCTGCTCATGAAACCCACGTACCCCGTCCTTCATCTCCTCCAGCACATCAAAAGGTATTCCATGATTGGAAATTTGAAAGAATCCCCAAGTCTCTGATGCTTCTCTAACAGCTGCAACAATCTCCTTTCGTTTAGTTGGATCGAAGAGGCCTTCGAGCTAGGTCTATGACCGGAATGCTAAACTGGACTTCTTCTAAACCAGAGGTATTGTCAATGGAGCATTCTTCAGGTGGATCCGTGGATGATAAAAAATTCGAGGAATTTCAGTTATGCCAGCATCTACAAGGCCTTTAACACCTTCCTTTGTATCATCAAAAGCTTTTAGTTTAGGTTTTCTGTCATCAGGCCACGGAGTACATGTATCACACTAGCAAAAGATTTATGACACTAGTAAAAAATCCAAATACCCACAGCCCCTCGAAACTAGTAATAATCTGCTAAACTCACCATCATCATATCATACATGTTCTCAACCTATATAGCAATTGGATAAACATCCATACACAAAAATCTAAAAACAAAAGCAATGTATCGAATTGTATCTAACCTGCATCTTAATTTTTGATTGCAAAGCTTAGAATACCAGCACTACACCGCAAAGCCCAAAAGCCTGAACAGGTTCTGATTGTTCTGCATGAACAAAATAAAGAGTAAAAATCACAAGCAAATGAATCTCTGATATTGAACTAGTTCAAAGCTGAGCTGAAAGTTGAAATGAAGAATAATCATATTGAGAATTTCGATTGAAAATTCTATATCACCTTAAACATCCAAACCTTTAGCAACGGAATTGATATAAATCAAACTTTTCATCTCTGAAAATTTGATAGCGGATGTTCAATTGAAACTCTGACTTGAAGATAGGAATCGTACCTTTTCCGGTGAGGGTTGAGAGAGAGAGAGAGAGTAGCTTGGTCCGAATCGAACATAGATTGTGGGAGCAGATCTGAATTTCTATCTTCAACTAACAATATTCGATCTAAACCTTCAATCTTAAATTTGAACCATCCAGCACCAACATTTAAATCACCAACAAACACCACAAATCGAGAATCAAATTAGGGTTTGGATGGTACATACAAATGAAAGGAAGGAAGGCGAAGAACATGAGAAGGCCAGGGCTGCCCTTGAGGAGATCGTTGAGCGGAGAGTAGAGAACAGTGAAGAAGGAGATGGCGGTGGTGAGGAGGAGCTGATTCTCGCCTATGCTGAGGCCGGGGTACAAGACCTCGCCGAGTCTCGCCGGACTCGATGTCGACCTCTTCGGGCTTCCCGGGGTACAAGGAGAAGTAGCCGGCTATGGCGCCGAAGAGAGGGAGGAGGGGGGGTCAGGTCGGCTTGGGTCGGAGAATGGAGTCGGGGACTTGAGCAGGTTAGGTTGGAGAAGGAGGTCGGGGACTCGACGCAGGTTAGCTTGGATAACGATGAGGTCGACAAGGTGAATGGGCTGCTGAAGTCAAATTGTGAGAGTTGTTATTAGCTAGGGTTCGAAAGTTTTAGAGAAAGCGGAAAAAAGTGGGAGGGGAATGAAATAATTGGTCCCGCGCTTCTCAAACTTTAAAACTTAGTCCCTCTGCGTTTTTTAAAATTTTTCGAATGAAACTTTTCTCATCGTTTAATTTGGTGACTGATGTCTATAATAACAATAGAAATCGGTTTTTCACAAACTGATGTTAACATGTTTTTTAACATCAGGTGCAATCCTGATCGATATAATAGTGGTGATGTCTAATGACATTATTCTAGTAGTGAAAGGGCCATCGATCCTTGAATACATGATGTTATACTTTAACAAGAGCCAAAGAACTGGTCAAAACCGTCAACGAGGCAGCAGAAAATCAAAGTCAAAGCAGGCTTCCCAATAAGGCAGAAACTGTCAGCTTTTCACGAAGCTTTTTGGGAGATCTTTTCCGGCGACTTTCTTGGAGTTTTTCCTGAATATTGTTGATCATTCTAAAAGATATGATGTCATAGAACACGTGGGAGTCAAGAACCATCCAGAAACGTGTCAAGAAAAAGTCTTTCCTTGTCCAAGAAGGAAGCTTCAGAGACAGAAATTGAATCCTAGTCAAAACAGGACAGTTTGGCAGAAATCTTCTTTGGACGAATTTTTGGTGCATTTTTGGAAGGTTATTGCTACTGAAAATCTTAAGGAGAGTCCTAGAATAATTCTACAAGATTATGACAAGATTACCAAGGTTTGAAAATCATTTAATTGAGCACCAATTAAAGGAATCCTCAAACAACTAGGGAAGGTTTTCAAAGCAGAATTGGAAAAGGAAACTTGGGCTGTGAATTCCATATATATAGAGGCTCTAAACACGTTGAAGACGACCACACCTTTCACTGTACCTTCTCTTCTATCTCTCCTTCTTATTCATCCGCCACCATCTTTTTATTCTTTTTCTCTATTTGTTTTATTTTGGTTTTCAAAACAATGTGTAACTAACATTCTTTTTGTTAGGGGCAAGGTTTGAAGCCCCAATTATGTAGAACATATGTTAGATTAAATCTAGTTTCTTGATCTTTGGTGTGAATTGGTTGTTTATTTCTGTTTGATTGAAAACTTTTGCATGTGTTTGTTTTATGGTCGCGAACATAGGATTTATGCATGTAATTGGAGCTAGGTTTAGAAAATAATTCACCTAATCTTCTTGTTTTCTAATCCACAAGTATACAAGGCTTTGGACAAAAGCTGATGTTTTAAACAACTAGAAGAGCATGCTAGGTAGACGTTCCACACTAGACTGCAACTCTATAATCAATCGTTTCCATGAGATCTTAATGCTTCAAATATGTTGACACTATATGTGTTGTTGATAGGATAGCGTTATATACCTTGATTGCATGTTTGATAGGCTTAGCTATTGTGCGTTCACGTAGACTAAGTAATTAGGGAAACATTAATAAGGGACATGATCTGCTCTGACTTGTTTCTTGGTTGATTTCTGTTCACACCTTGGTAATTGAAACTAGGTTAACTTAACATTGTTCGAAAGTAATTGGTGGTGGATTTTCAAGTCTCTAACATGTTCTCCATCTTATTTTCTCAAAACCTAAAATCAAAATCATTTTCCTTTTGTATTCTCTTTTATTTTCGTTAAAAAACCAAAAACCCCAAAATCTGTTTCTACTTAGGATTGCAACGCACCTTTCTATCCCCTTCTGTTTCCTGCCATATTTTTATCTCTTTTCTAGTATTTGACGTTTTTGTTTTGTTTAGTTTCAGATTTTATTTGTTTGATTTTTGTTTTAGTTAGTTTAAATTAGTTTGTTTTTATTTTGTGTGATTAATTTGTTACCCTCAATCCCAGGCTTGAACGATCCTTGCTTACTCTATATTGCTAACGACTACATTTTGCAGGGTTATGTTGAGCGCCTATTTTGGGCGTATTAGCGAGCTTGGGAACCCGTTCACATTTAATGCCCTGAAAAAGTTATTAAGGGCTCAAGATCCTGACTTTGTTTTCCTGATGGAGACAAACAAGAAGAAGAGTGCTATGGAGAAATTGGGTAGTTCATTGGGGTTTAGTAATTGCAAGGTAGTAGAGAGGACAGGTAAACGAGGGAGAGGTTTGGCTTTTTGTTGAAAAGATTCAAGGCAAGTTCAGATTCTGGATGCCACAATTGGTTTTATTGATGCGTTGGTCATGATTGACAATAAACAAGTCAGATTAACAGGATATAATGGTAATCCAGAAACAAGTGAGAGGCACCATTCTTGGGAGGCACTTCGGCGTCTCTCACAATCTTTTCCTAATATAGCCTGGATTGTCTTTGGGAACTTCAACGAAATTCTAAATGATGGGGAGAAAAGTGAAGGAAGATTGCGTCCTGCTTGTCAGATGGAGAGATTTAGTAGAGCTATTGATGATTGTTCCCTTTAGGGAGTTGCTTTTTCTGTTCCTCTGTTCACCTGGAGTAATGGAACTGTTCAAGAAAGATTGGATAGGGGTTTCCAAAATAATGCAGCAGTAGTGGCTTTCCCAAATTTGCATGAATTCCACATTGACGTTTGACTTGATACATAAACTCTCACAAGCGTACGAATCGTTGTCAAGTAAGGGAAGTATTAAAACCTTAATTATCGTACCTCGGGGATTAGGTGTTGGACCTAACCGAGGTAATTGGCGCTAGAATAACTTAAAAGCATACAATGAAAAATAAAATAAAATAAAATAATATTCACAAGGCACCAAGCCTTGGCAATGCTCGGCTTAGCTCACACTAAGCCTAATCAAAACCACTAACTTGTAACCCAAATGAGTTATGCACAATGGGAGGTAGAATTTTGTTCGAGAGTTTTGAATTGGGAATTAACTAAATTAAATGCAAACTAAAATAAAACTGTACATACTAGGGAAGTCTCAACTAAGTTTGGCACTATCGGCTGGGCCCCATCGGTACTCCCATGTACTATGCCATGGGCCGGGTTCACGACCCACCATGGCGGGGCTCATTTGGGATGCCACCCCGGGCACCCAGGGCCCTGGGCAAGGCCAGCACAGCCCAACTATTTACACATAGGAGGACTGATATGGCATCAGAAGAACAACTAGTGTCCCACATCGAAGATGGGGGTGACTTCCTTCACATGCTCGAGTATAAAGGCATTAGCACAACCACCTTTTACGGGTAATAACTCCTTTGTCTACTATTTACTTACTATACACCTATATTAGCTTCTCACTCAGGCATCGGAGAGGTGTAAACCGTCCGGTACGGTTTACCCCTCTAAGCGTGTGTTCTTGGTACAGGATTTAGGAGGTGCATCGGTACCCCAGACGGTATAGCATTCTGTGTGAGGTACCCGGAGAAAGCCACCAGAAACAAAAACCAAACAACTAATTATCAAGCAAGAAATTAAATTTGGATTTCAAATTAATGGGAACATGGGAGTGTCGGGTGATTCACACTAACTATATTGTAAACATCTATGCCAATTACACAAATGCATGCATTTCCTCTATGTGTCGAGTCCCGTATCTAGTACCGGTTAAAGCTACTAAACCAATTATCCTTTCGGTGTATTGACTATGCCGGTTAAGGCCACAATCAACTCTCTAATTTGGGTGTTACGCCGGTTAAGGCCGCAATATCCAAAATTAGAGGCCTAGAGAGCAAGATAATAGAGACCCAAGCAAGCTTAGCTACAATTAAGCTAGCTAATGGTCACCACACTTAAATCCTAGATGCCACAAGACTAATAAGTTGTCAATTTATCAATCTATTCATCACAATTGCCCACAACATAATTTCAAAGGGTGACAAAGCCTAGAAACATGCTTCTAAGGACCAATAAATTCGGATTTGAAGCATACACAATGGAAATTGCATTTATTAAAGTTAAAGCATCAATATTTATACAAGATGAGTTAGGGCTTCACAACCCTAACTCCCAAAATTGAACTACTCACTACCCATACTCAAATACATCATCCAATACATAAGAAATTAAGAGAAATGATAGAGGAGAGAGGGAACACAAATTAAGCTCACAATTTGCTATAGGCAAACATGAACCCAACTTGATATTAAGCCCCCACTCTTTACCAAAGCCAAAATCCCTTGTGGTGATGAAGCCTTGATGATGTGAAGTGAAAGCTCCTTAATTGCTCCTTCCAATTTTGAGAGAAAATGATAAGAGATTTAAAAATGGAGGAGAGAGAGAGTATGAGAGAGAAGATGGAAAATGGAGGAGAGGTCTCTAAATTCGGCCAAAAGGCCTAGGGTGTAGAAAAATGGGTGTTAAGTTTGTGCAATACTACAATGTGTGTGCAAAGGTGTTTAAATACCCCCTTGGGTTCTAGGGTCAAGATTGGACTTGTACCCTAGATCCAATGACTCAAAAACAAGTAGAAAATGGGTAAAATGAAAAGACTAAAACAACCTAATAAAAATGTAGAGAATTAGAAGTGTAGAAAACATTTTAGAAAATATAAAGAAAATAGGAGGGCAAAAGTGTAAGTGAGTGTGTGCCTAGTGTGAACACAAATAAATATCTCCATCCACATGTGTGATGTGTGTGGTCCACTAATTATTATTGTCATTACATCAATTTTGAATTTGAAATTTGAATACAAAGATGTAATACAAATGGACTTGGGTCTTCACTTGTGCTTCTTTGGTCTTGGGCCTTGGACTTCATGCTATCGGGTCAAGTTGACTTGGTTGACCCGATGGTCAATCAGTTGACTTTTCGTCCTTTTGTCGGAAACCCCATTTTGCTCCAATTTCGCACAACTTCTTCCGAAATCCACAACTCCACTTATTTACTACAATATAAATAAAAATATAATAATTACATAATAATTACTTTGGAGATTAGCTTAATTCTAGTGTTTAGAACGTAACTACGTGCATAAAAATGCATGTAATCACACCCCCACACTTGAACTTTGCTTGTCCCCAAGCAAACTAAATGTAAGCATAATCCGAAAATCTACTAACTCACAAACATAAAGGAAGTGCAATATTAGTCTTTCCAACCATAACCCTCGGAGAACTAATTATGTAGATGACCATGAAGAAGATGTAAGCACAACATAAGATTTTTGAATTTGTAAGGCAATTAAGATGCACATGTAATAGATGCTCAAGTATATGCATGTGTTGACCATGTGTCAAATTAATCCACCATAATCAAATGGGCATATAAAAGACCCAACATAACCCGCTAAACTCACATAGGTTTACTAAATATTACCACTCAAGTGTTTAGGGGCTATATGTGTTTCACTCAAAAGATATTTCATAACACGCGTCGCCATATGCTTGCACTTCGATCTCATCTCCGCTAGGTAGCTCACAACATTCAAGATCAAGAGGTCTTTTATTTGGTTGTAATGGGGCTAAGGGTGAGTGGCTAATAGAAATGAAAAATAAGGAAAAACAAAGTCCAAGGAAATCGGTGAAGCAACTCTCACTTATAGAGATTTTAGACTTTTGCTTTCAAATGCTAACTCACTCACTCTAATCCCAATGTACAACCCACACTATACTACGTAATACTCTTTTTTCTTTTCTTCACACAACTTCTTTTTTTTTCTTTCTTTTTTTTCTTCTACTTTTCTTTTCCTTGAACTTTCTTTCTATTTTCACAAATTGTTTTTTTTAGAACTTTCTTTTCTATACAAATCACTCACCCCCACACTTATTCTTTTGTAACCTCACACTTTTGACTTTTATTTTCTTTTGAAGCACTCAAACATAAAGTCATTCTCTCAAATTGCTTCACCGACTACCACGGAGGGGTAGGATAAAAGTGTATAGGCTAGGTATAGAAATTTGTGGTGCAAATGAACAAAAAGGTTAAATATATAAATAGGCTCAAAGTGGCAATCTAGTGGTAAATATCTTTGGGCACATGCTTCTTTGGCCATGGTGGTAAACCCAAAATGCCTCAATCCTTTCTATCCCGTCGTAAGCTAAAAGTAGCCTCGAGAGGTCTCAAGCAAGTTTTAGATACGCAATGTCATGAAATTGTACACACATGAAAGAATAAGTGAATGAACGATGCATACACTATAGATATTAGGCTCAAAATCTCACAAATAAGGGCATGCAAGTTAATCGAATAATCTATATGCTTCTCTAACTATGATGAACGAACCTAACATAGGCTATGTGCACACATATAATCAAGCATAGATCACATATACACTTAATCACAAAACAAATTCAAAGTTCTAGATCATGGTTAATCTATCCACAATCATAACAAGTTAAGTCAATGTCTCGTCATTGGGGTTGAAAAAGGCATTAACCACTAAATTCTAATTACAAAAAGCTAATCTAATTTTTTATATATATATTTTTTTATTATTATTTTTTAAAAAGGGCATCCGAGCCCTCACCCCCACACTTAAAACCAACATTGACCTCAATGTTGTAAAATGAGCTCGAAAGCTAAAATCCGTGTCGGATTTAGGCATGAGAGTAAAGTCCGGGCGAAGGCACAAAAATTAACTATGAAAATGAAAATCTAAATACGGAGAAAAGATACGGAAAACCCCCTTTGTAGACCTCCATTGCTCATGACCTTCGGAGCAGACAAATATGAGACACCAACCTCAAGGCACAAGGCCTTGACTTCCTTAACGTATGCTCCAAGCTAGCTCTAGGTGCTCATGAAAAGATCGACTCCATTTAGAACATAAATGTCCTTGAGCAATGCGTCACATAATAACCACTTCAAAGAATAAGGAAAAGAGTCCTCCATTAAGCTCATGGTCTTGAACACATCCAACACACCTCACAAAAACCCTCTAATGGCCTCCAAAGATGAAATGAAAGTGCAAAGAAGTTCAACCAACCCGAGTGAACAAAACTAGTGAGTGCAGAAAACTTCCAGCAATGACCTTTATGTCTTCAAATACCCATATCTCAAACACAGAAAGAGATAATTAAGTGATACTATATGAAATGGAAAGGAGACTCAAAGAGCTTTCTATCCAACTAAAATGATCCACCTATGTCCGACCGAGAAGAAATCTATAGCTGGTCAAAGTTGTTGATCTGTCATGAAGTCTTCTGCTGACCCTCAATTACCAAAACAGAAATATCTGAAGCTCCAGAGGTGAAAAGAGGGTGAGACAAACTGCAGATGAAACTAGACTCAAGGGGTTACCTTCTACTAAAATTTCATTGAAAAATCAATTCTGAGTCAAAAATAGTTGGCCTCCAAACTCACTGATCTGTTCTGCAGTTTCTGGTGTGCCCTGTTTCTAACCTCTGTCACTTGGAACATAAAAATATTAAGGTAGGAAGGTTCAAATAAAAAACTGTTTCTCCTGTATACAGAGGACATGTGAAGACACATCTTTGAAAAATTTTAACTCCAAATTGCTGGGAATGTAGAAGGTGTAGCTTCCCAAAGTCACTCTACAGTAGCTGTCTCTGTTCTGACCTCTATGCATTGACTATTAATTAACTAGAGTTACAGTAACTCAAAGGGGTTGATATTTTGGCACAGGACAATAGACATATAGGAGAATAGCTCCAGAAAATTTCAGCTCAAATTACCATGTAAGTCAGAAGCTATAGCCACCCAAAATCAACTGAACTTTCTAGACTGAAACTGCACACTACTACATTCTTGCTTTCTTCACACTTCAAACTCCGGACACCTCCCATCCTCCCAAAAAGATGGCTAAATAGCCTTATTGATGCAAAATGAACAAGTAAGTTTCAAAACCACGTAGGGTTGCCTCCCTAGAAGCGCTTGTTTTTAAAGACCCCAAGCCAGTCTATAGAACTTAGTCTCTTCAAGGTGGCTCCTTCTTTCCACCACCACCCACACAAGCTTTGGTAGAACTAGAACCTCCACAAGATGATGCAAGAAACTTGATATTCACCGGAGCGTTCCACTCAAGATACCCTTTCTTCTTCTTCTTGTCCAACCCACAAATCTCCCTTATTGTCTTGATTTGATTCTTTTGCTCCTCACTCAATGCGAGATCCTCATTCACATTTATCTCATCAAGAGTAGAAATTGCAAACACTTGGCAAGGAGAGGAAGAATTAGAAACTAATGGCTCTTGGTTGTAGTGTGGGACTTGGTTTAATGGGCCAAAAATTCTATCTCTCTTTGCTTCATTGCCCTTGACCAAGTTAATAGAAAGCACACTTTTTACCACCTCCGGAGGGTAAATGGGTTCAAGCCTTTTGAGTAATACTTTTTCTCCCAATACCTTCATTTTGATAGTGCCCTTTTGAACATTAATTTTTATCCCCGCGGTCGCCATAAAAGGTCTACCAAGAATGATAGGTATGTCCTTGTCACAATGAGGCTCATCATCCATATCTAATACCACCAAATCCGCCGGTAAGTAGAACTTGTCAACTTTGTTTAATACATCTTCAACAACGCCCATAGCTCTAATAATGCTCCGGTCCGCAAGTTACAAATATATAGGAGTAGCTTTAATAGGCCCAAGGTCAAGTTTCCGAAAAGTCTCAAAAGAAATAATGTTAACACTTGAACCAAGGTCCATCAAAGCTCTATCAAAGACTTTCTCACCAATAGTGCAAGAGATATTGAAGCTCCCCGGATCCTTGAGTTTTGGGGGAATCCGTCTTTGTAAGATAGCACTAACCTCCTCACAAATCTCGAACCGCTCATCATTCTTTATCTTCCTCTTATGGGTGCACAAGTCCTTTAGAAATTTTGCATAAACCAACATTTTTCGAATGAGCTCAATCAAAGGTATATTGACATTGACATTCTTCAAAATATCATGCACTTCGGACATCAAGCCAACTTTCTTCTTCTTCCCACCCTTCTTCACATTTTCTTTTCTTGGCACATTAGGGTAAGGAAGTTGAGGCTCCGGTGTACTCAAATCAAGAGGTGGATCAAAGGTGAGACTCTTGGTGGTGCCCCTAAGGGTAGTCACGGTCCCACTAGGGTTCTTAGCCCTCAAGGCCTCGCCTAGTGATGAGTAGACCGGACCACTCCTATCCCTAGAGCTATCATGCACATGTAGGTCTTCCTCCATATTTCTCCCCTCTTTTTCGGTTGAAGTAGATGACTCAAACTCATAGGATGTGGGTCTAATATCATTAAGAACTTTCCTAGAGGTGTCATCGGCCTTAGATGGGTCCCTAGCCTTCATGGCCTCACCATCTAATCTTGAGGCCGAAATATCCTCATCCCTAGAAGTGTTCTTTCTCAATAAAGCTGTTTCCTTGTCACTATCAATCAAACCATATTTTCTCGCATCATTCTCAAAGGACAAGAAACCATAACCTTTACCAAGAAGAGCTCCTCCGGAGGGTACATTTTCTTCCCCTCCGGCTACCTTATCCACCCCCTTATTTCTTCTTGTGGCATTCAAAGTCACATCACTCACTCCATATTTACCGGAAGGTACATTTTCTTCCCTTCCGGTCCCATCCTCCTTATGACAAATAGAATCATGATGTGTATGCAATTGGTTATCAACAACATGGCCAAGAGGTACATTTTCTTCTCTCTTGGCCCCATATGAATGCAAACCAACATCATCATCAAACAAAGGATTTGAATGAAAAGTAGAAGATGAGGGCATGTAAACTTGATTATCATATACCTTTCCCGAACGTAGAGTGGTGACGGCATTGCATTCATGGAGTTTTCCTCTTGAGTTTGGCTCCGATTGTGAAGGTAAGGCTCCTTGTTGACGTGTGCTAAGCTCCTTTGCCATTTGACTCATTTGCACTTCTAATAGTCCCATTTGTTTTTGGATGGTGGCTTGACCTTGGGATAGTATAGTAATGCATTGAGACATAGAAGAAAGAACATCCTCACTTGCATTCTTCTTCTCCTCCGGTTGTGAGGCAATGGAAACACCTTGAAACTTGTTAAGACCATAGCCACCACCCATAGCTCTAATAATGCTCCTCACTCAATGCGAGATCCTCATTCACATTTATCTCATCAAGAACAGAAATTGCAAACACTTGGCAAGGAGAGGAAGAATTAGAAACTAATGGCTCTTAGTTGTAGTGTGGGACTTGGTTCAATGGGTCAAAAGTAATCTCCAACGCTTTCCTATTGACGTCAAATTGGAGGAAGATCAGAAACAGCGTAAGCTAATCAAAGAGGAGCTGGAAAAATATTCTAATTATGAGGAGACTTTATGGAAACAACGCTCAAGGGTTGATTGGCTTCAAGAAAGGAGATCGCAATACCAAGTTCTTTCTTGCACATGCTAAAGGCAGAGGACACCAAAATCAAGTACTGGGGGTTTTTGATGAGGTTGGCACTTGGTGTGAAACTTGTCTGATATTCAATCTACTTTCGTATCCTACTTTACAAACCTTCACAGTTCTGAAGGGTGTGGCAATATTAATCTCATTATGGACAAGATTCCACAGAAAGTGACAGATGAGGTGAATGCAAAGCTTTTGAAAAAGTTTGCTAGATGGGAAGTGGAAAATGCTTTGAAACATATGGCTGCTCAGAAATCTCCTGGTTTCGATGGTATGTTTGCTTTATTTTTCAAAAGTTATTGGTAAGTGGTGGGTGACTCGGTGTGCGCGTTTTGCCTTGGAGTACTGAATGAGGGTAAAGAGATTCAGGATTTCAATCATACACTTATATATCTCTGATTCCCAAATGCGTAAGTCCTCAGCAGGTGACAAAATTCAGGCCTATCAGTCTCTGTTCCATTGTTTACAAGTTAATTTCAAAGGCTATAGCTAATAGGCTCAAAGCTTTTCTCCCGGACAAAATCTCTTGTACACAGAGTGCTTTTGTACCAGGAAGGAACATTCAAGACAACGTTATTGCAGCATTTGAAACTATTCATACGATCCGTACACAAAGAAGCACTGCATCTCCTAAAATGGTTCTTAAATTGGATATCAGTAAGGCGTATGACAGGGTGGAATGGAATTTCCTGAAGGCAGTGATGATAAAGTTGGGTTTTGTGGAGGATTGGGTAGACTTAATAATGAGGTGTATTAGCTCTGTCTCATTTTCAGTTTTATGGAAAGGTCAGCCAATTGGTAATTTCAGGCCAATAAGAGGTATTAGGCAGGGTGACCCACTATCACCCTACATGTTCCTATTTGTTTCTGAAGGTCTTTCGGCTCTGCTACATCATGCTGATTCTTTTGGGTTGATACAAGGAGTAAAGGTAGCGCTTACAGCTCCTTCCATTTCACACTTGCATTTTGCGGACGACAGCCTCTTATTTGTCAACGCTACGGTTCAGGAGAGTGTGTCTTTAAAGCAGTGCTTACTTCTATATGAATCTGCAGCAAGTCAACGGATCAATTTCCAGAAATCGGCTTTGTCATTTGGTCCGAATGCAGATAGTCAAGTGATGAATGAAGTTAAAGATATTCTGAATGTGCCGATCATTGAGTTTCATGAAAAGTATATGGGGCTTCCTACCACTATAGGAAGAAATAAGAAGGAAGTATTCAGAAAGTTAAACAAGCGGCTTGATTTTCATCTCCAAGGATGGCAAGGGAAGTTCCTCTCAAGAGCGGGTAAGCTTGTGTTAATTAAATCTGTTGCTCAAGCAATTTCCACTTATTCAATGAGTGTGTTCCAGTTGCCTATTGGAGTTTGTAAGAAATTTCAATCAAAAGTGAGCCGGTTTTGGTGGGGAAAAGGAGGTGAAAAGCGAGGAATCCACTGGTGTAGTTGGGATAAGCTCTGCAAAAGGAAGGAGGAGGGTGGTCTTGGCTTTAGAGATTTGAGGGCCTTTAATCAAGCAATGTTAGCAAGCTCTAGAGGATTTTTTGGGGTAAACACTCTTTGGTAAGCCAATTACTTCAAGCTAAATACTTTCCAAAATCTTGCTTTTTAGATGCTTTGCTGGGGCTCACGCCTTCAGCTATATGGAGGAGTTTGTTATGGGGTAAGCAAGTGATAGATAATGGTACTCGTTGGCGAATTGGAAATGGAACACGAGTAAGTATAGTGAAGGATCGGTGGTTGCCTTGTCCAATTGGCTTTAAGGTGGTGAGTCCAGTTTCAATTCTGATACATCAGAAAGTGGAGACTTTGTTCACGGCCTCTGGAGCATGGAATGTGCCTCTTGTACAATCTACTTTCTTACCTCATGAAGCGGAGTTGATACTAAGTATGCCTCTTGGATTGAACCATCATTCTTAGATCTACTACATCATGTACATGCTACTGCTTCGGTTTCTGAGTTATCTAAATTTTGTTATATCACATGGTTGCTTTGGCGTAACCGAAACCTCCATAGACATGGGGAGAAAAGTTTGGGACCGGATGCATTAATTAAGGCTGTAGATGAATGGCAGTTTGAATTTGAAAATGCTACACAAAAGGTTCAACCTATGAAGAAGGTAGCTCCTCCAACTCAAGTCACCTGACAACCTCCTCCTGTTGGCTACCTTAAGATGAATTTTGATGGAGCCTGTGATGTGAAGAAGGGCCTTAAGTTGGGGGTGGTGTTTAGAGACTGTAATGGTGCGTTGAAAGGAGCTATGGCAGTACCACAAGTTGGGAATCTCCCTCCAAGACCGGTGGAAGCCTTGGCGTTGCTGCATGGTTTATGGTTTGCGCTGCATGTGGGATTCTCTAACCTTGAGGTGGAAGGTGATGCACTCTTAGTTATTAATAGCTTCAGTGATAGTTCTGATGATTTGAGTTTGGAAGGACATATTTTGGATGAAGTTAAGTCTGTTAATTCTTGTAGTGGGCACTTTGTGAAACGAGAAGGCAATGGCACTAGGCCAATAACCTTAACATACAACACTTTTTACACAACGAAAAAAAAAATTCGTTGTGTGATGTGGGAAAGTGAATCATACAACTCTTATAAGAAAATTTCATTGTATAAGCCTGTTAAAATTCAAAAGATTTTAGTTGGAAGGTGATTGCACAACAAATACAAGAATAATCTGTTGTGTGAATGAAAAAAAAATGAGCGGCTGATTTCCCTCCGACCTTCACTCAAATTTGGCTCCAAATTTCACCTCACATGCACTGATTTTTACTACATAGTACAACAGTTTACTTGTTTATGTTGTATGAGTGTTACTTGTAAAATGTCATACTGTAGTGTTTAGCTTTGTGTTGTCCAAGTGAGGGAAATGTAGGAGGCAACATTTGGATGTGCCCCAAAATGACGAAATTTTGCTTGAAATGTTGGTTACTTGTGTGATGATTTTAGGTTCTTACAACGTAATGATATATTTATGTTGTCTGAATGAGCAAGGATAAGCATTTACACCAAAACTGATATTGTGATAGTACATAGGCGGGAGTTTTCCCTCTCAGGCTCTCAGCTCAAATTTTACACGTAGATAATCCGACAACAGAACTTGATTCATCCGTTGTATGAGTCATGAGTAAAAAAAAAAAAAAAAAAAAAAAAAACGATATGCGTCCTTGAAGAAAGAAAGAAAGAAGCACCCCTAACCAATATTCATTTTTTGTCTTCGACACTCGGTCAAAATACAACAAAACTTCTTCTCATCCCTCCTGTCTCACTCTCATCTTCTCTTCATTCTCTTCTCTCCCAGAAATCTCAACTATCCTTCAACATCGCGCTTCGGGAATTTCTCTCTCTCTCGAGTCCTCATTGTCCCTAATTTCACTTCTTTCTCTGCAAATTAACCCTAAATCTTCCATATCTAACCCCTTAATGGCTCCGACACCTTCTTCCACAACCTAGCCATCGACTCCAGTTCTTGAAAGCCTACCCGTCACCAAACCCTAAGTCAACCCTAAAAGAATCTCAGTCAGAGCACCCTGTCGAAGTCTTCGCTCGAATCCAAGACTACCTAGAAGCTAAAGAAGAAGGCCTCCACGTTCCTCTTGGACCCAATCGAAGCCTCTAGAGAGAGCCTCCTCACAGCTCATCGATTACTCATTATGTCTCTCTTTTTCGAAATGGATTAATTTGGTTGTTTGTTTTGACAGAGGATGATACGAATCAGGAGATAGAGGAGGTTCAGAGACTGTTCAGATCTGCCGCCAGGGATTGGGTTGTAAATTTAAGATTCACAAAAGCCAATGGGATTGTGGTACCAGAAAGTGGTACCACAAAAGCCAAGTCTTCTCTGAGTGAGTCTGTCAACTCCATTTCAGATTCATTTCAGCAGTCCACATTCTCAGAGACCCAATTCAGAAACAATGGTGGAGAGCAAGACTGTACACTCGCCATTGGTGACTTACGCTTCCATGCTTTCACTGCTTACTTTCTGCCCTCCATTTGTCATTATTGTAAGCTCCTCTCTCTATCTCTATGTGTATCAATCGTTTGTGTTTTGGGTTTCTTTTTTATTTTGTAAAGATTCGATTTTGGTGTTTGATCATGTGAAATTGGGTTTGCTGAGATTGAATGATCGTGGGTGATAATGGGTTCTTGACTTCTTGTTATTTCTTTGGTTTGTGAAAGAAATTCAAATCTCATATGTTTAAAGATTGAGAATTTTATAGTTTTGAGAGAAAGGGAAGTGTAAGATTGTTGCTTTTTTTATTATAGAAAGGCTTGAAGTTGTATATGAAGCTTATGTCTCATGCAAATCCGTTGAGAACTTGATTGCTTTTTGTCTTAATTTTGTTTCATTTTCTGTTGTTTTGGAATGCTTTGTTTGGTTGATGACAAAATGCAAAGAATTAGGCTTCAAACATCAAGTGTTGTTCTTTGATTATTTGACTCAGTAAACCTATTATATGCTGATTCGAATTTGATACTTAATTGCAGATGGTATACAATGGTACATGCTGATGGCTCTCTTTTTAAAACTTGGGATTACTTGAAACAAAATGGGCTGCAAAGTTTATTGACATATGGCCAAGACCTACAGCCATTGCCTGGAAAATCATCGCATGTTATGGCAAATTTTGAGGCTGCACTTCAGCTGCCTTTACCTGGAAAAAAGGTTGAAGGACCAATATCTCCGGCTGGGTATCGGCCTGTCTACAAGGTGCTTGGCACTTGATTCCTTTGTCAAACTGCTTTGCCAAAGTGATTACAAAAATAAGGGTTTACATAGCTTTGCCTTCTACACTTTTTGGCTTTACACGAGTCAGTAGATTTCAAAATGTTTAACTCATAGTCCTGTTTGTCATCTTTTGTTCTGGAATTCTTAAGATAAGTGTTAACTATAAATTTTCAGTTTTCTAATTCTTTGAAATACAAGCAAACTTATGCCATATTTTAGTACTATAGTTACACATGTATATTTGAAGTTTCCTTTTCTAATGTAAACTGTAAATTTTGCAGGCAAATGGTATGGCAGCATAATTTGTGACATTACCATGACTGGAGTTCATTCGTTGCTTTCCAAGCCAATAGCGGTGTTGTTATCAGGTATATTGTTCATATCCCAAGTTTTTTCCCTACAATTTCAATTTCAATTTCTGTATGTTAGGGTTCTATATTATATTCTTTACAAATTTATATGATTTCTAATTATTTTATGATTGCTTTTTTATCAACCAATCAATTGCCTGTGGCTCTTTTTATTTCTAACTCTGAAGTATAGTTTCTGATGATAAGATTGGTTTAGTGTGCCTCTGACCGAACCCAGAAGGTATGCTCTTCATCTTTTTTCACAAGTGCACACAATCTGATGATTGTGCGACCCTATTTGCAATGCATGATTGATTCATTTTGGGAATTCAATTGTACTAGACTACCTATAATTGGTTGTCTTGTGTTTACTATAAAGGAATTCAACCCATGCAGGTATGAATTATACTATGTTCCATTTTGCTCAGAGTATATTCTAGTTTTTAAGTTATTATTGGTGGACCTTTTATATGCCTATCTTCTTAAACTGTATACTGCAATCTCATTGCAGGTCTGGTAGTTTATGTTGTAGATCCTCAACAGGGTGAAAGCATTAGTGATTGTTGTGCTACTCCTAGAGAAAAGACTCTTTACATGGCGTCACTTTTGAGTGGCCAAGGTAATTCATTATCTAAATTATTAGTTTTCTATATTAACCCACTGAGGAAGAATTTTGAAATTCTTATTCTTGTATCATGAATTGGATCTTACTTTCTAATCTTCTTTTACTATCATTGGGTTTCAGGTATGGTATATGCAATTGACATAAATGAAGGGTGGTTGAGAATCCTCAAAGAAATGGCTAAGTTGCACCAAGTAGATGGTGTCATCACCACTATCAATGTTGATATGCGTAGTTATACTGTAAGTTATCACCTCTATACAACATTGATCTTTGGGACAGGAAATTTCTTATGGTCCTTATCTTTTCTCCAGGACAATAATACTATGAAGTGTGATAAAGTTCTGTTGGATGCTCCATGTTCTGGACTGGGTGTTCTCTCCAAGGTGATTGTATAAGAATTAAAAAAAGTTAGTTTAGGCTGTATGCCAACTTTCTATTTAGTTATTTGATGCTATATCTCTTATTAACTTTTTGAAGAGGGCAGACTTGCGTTGGAACAGGAGATTAGAGGATATGGAGGAGCTTAATTAAGAATTTGCAGGATGAGCTCCTTCATGCAGCTTCTCGGTAATAACAAAACTCTCTCTCTCATACGAATTCGTTTCCATTATGAATTTATTTCCTAGGCTTGTATTTTGATTTCCCCTTTGATTTTATGTTTTCAGATTTTAAATCTATGTATTTGAAATTCTAGATTCCTAAAAAAACGAGTTATATTTCTCTCTTCTCAATTGATAATATGAGCGGTTGAAGATCCTGTTATCACTTTGATACCTTTCATGCTCTTTTTAATAGAAGTGCCAAATACTACCTCTTTTCTCTTGCTTGGTGCTATACCTTAGACATGCTCTTGCTTTTGTAGGTAGCTGAGAGCTTGGAGCTGGTGGGAAGAAACTTAATTGTAGTTGATAGAGTGTGAAGATTTGTTGCATGGTAATTTTTCTGGATCTATGATGGTTTGCAATTTTGAATCTGATCAGCTGCTAATCAATTTCAATAACTTTTTTTGTTCGATTCAGTGAGCCTTTCATTATTTCTGGGTTTTCTCGTTTGTTTTTATTGACTGATGTTGTGACTTTGGGAAAACACTTGAGACCTTGATGATCTATATATGTTTGTTTTGAAAGAAACCTGGAATTGAAATACACAACTAATTGGAATTGATTTTACAACTCTCTATTAATCCAATCTTTTCTCTTCCTTTCACAGATAGCATATGCTATGTTAACATAGTACTATCACTATGAAAGTCCCAATTGTGTGTATACATGTACAACTTAAAGCTTTGTATGCATTGAGCCTTTTCTTTTGCTTCAGCTAATACCATAGGTTGTGGACTTAACTAACATAGTAGTATCACTTTGAAAGTCCCAATTGTGCGTACATGTACAGATTAAAGTTCTATATTAATCCAGCCTCCTCTTGCTTTCGCAGATAACTGAGATCCTCAAGCTGGTAAGAAGGACAGAATGGCATGGCACTAGAATGCTATCTTGTTTTGGAATAATTTGTATCAGTTTTAGATATCCCAAGTAGATGGGCATGTATTAGAATACTTTTTTTTCTTTTAATCTTTTAATGTTGGCTTGGATGATTGGGAAATGCTCCCTTTTAACATTTGATGTATACATAATGGGTTGGATTACTCATTTGATGGTTTGTAATGTGTTTTCTTTCCAATTGATCGCGTTCATTAGGTAAAATGGAGCATTATTGTGCACAAAATATAGGAAATGAAAATGATTGTACAACAGTTCTATAGCGTGGCAATTCAACGTTGTCTGAATACACAAAATTAGGCCATTCACTCAATGCACTCTTTACAATCACACAATGGTAAAAACTGAACTCCGTTGTCCAAAATCAATTCACACAACAATTATAATGTACAACTGAAGTGTGATAGTATATCAGACGACGGAGAAATTAAAAAAAATGTTGTCTGACTAGGTTTTCCAACAACAGCTTGGAAACAAGTTCAGTTGTATGAAGGATGCACATGCCACGCACAGCATGGCTGCGCGGCATGGTTGTGCCTGACATCTGCCGAGGGAAGGTACAACGCTGATAACAAAGAAACTGTCGACTGTTTGTGTTTCATACAACGGCTTTCCACCGTTGTGCCATTTTTCATCACACAACGCTCCGATACACAACGGAGATCGTCCAAATCACACAACGATTTTGGTCCGTTGTCTGTTAGCTTTTTTGGCCTAGTGGGTATTGCTCACCGGTTAGCAAAGGAAGCGTTAAAAATTAGTCAGCCTTTCCTTTGTTTGGAGTCAGGGCATGCTTGGCTCCATCAGTGTGTCAGTATGGATTTTCAGTGTGAAGTCTAGTATGGGAATCTTGTGGGCAATTCACCACTTGGGTGTTTGCTAAAAAGCTTTCCACAACTCGTTGTAATTGATTCATTTTCAATGAAGTTCTTTTTTGATAAATAAAAAAAAAAAGTTTACCACCGGAGTACTAGAAGCTTGTGTCAATCATAATTGAAAAGAAAATTAACTACCTTCAAACATTAAACAGATCTATTTGTTAGCTAGTGATTTTTCTTTTTCTTTTTGAGAAATAAATAATTTCATTACTTAATTATGGCCAGAAAACACATACATCATATGCTGTCTTACACCAAATAAAATCTATATGGCCTAAGCTACCAAGCAAATGACATGTAACCCTCATTGTAAACAGAATGAGCTCAATATTTAGACCTAGCCATATGAAACAAATCCAACACTACCTAAATCCTTACTAGAGCAACCCTAATCGCCTAGAGCCATCAATTGATGTACAATTAGAGAAGCTTAACTTAAATAGCAAAAGATTAGAATCCAAAAGCTAGGTATTGAGAAATAGAAAGCTTAGAGCTTTCCTTTGCCCTTGTCCTTAGGGCTAACCTCCTGAACAGCAGCAGCAGTAGGGTAAGTGAGACGCAATGGAGCCCTACTCACTTTCTTTTGTGGGCCAAAGTTCTTGTTCTTGCTCCCAAGAGGCCTTCCTACCTTCTTCTTCAAAATTCCCTGCTCACTCTCATTGTCAGCTTCAACCAAACCAAGAGCATCTGCTTGAAGAGTAAGAAGCTTACCACCCAGAATTGTTTTAAACTTCTTTGGGGAGGGAGTACAACCTCCATTCCTACTTCGTTTCTTGTAAACCCTAGTCTCCATCTGCATAGCTTGAGCAGGAGGAGTGGATTCAGAAACACCATCCATTGATGCAAAGACCGAAGCCTCCACACCATGCACAACAGGCAGTAGGCTCTCTTGCCTCCTCCTTATCTATGTCTTGCACGGTAACACCAGATGGGTCTAAGCTTGATGACGATCTCTCCAACCTTCGAATAACATGTTTCTTTTTCTTCAGCAAAGCAGAGGAAGGCTTAGGTAATTCACGAATATTCTGGGCCAAGAAAGAGAATGATCCTCCAGATGTTGAAGGGCCACCAAAGTGCAAAACCCTAGAAGTAGAGATTGCCGTATTAGGTTCCTCACACTTGGCCCCAAAATGAGTAATAATGCCATATTGAGAGCACCTACTCTTGAGATGTTCAAATTGAAACTTCAATACAATCTCAATCCCTGTAGCCAATAAAATCTTGCGTTCAAGCAGAATAGGTTTTGAGATATTATGTGAGAAGAAGATGCGAATAATTCCTTTCCAAAACTCTTTCTTATCATAATCCAAAAAACCTCCCAAGAGATTCCCAATGAGAATAAAGTTATCAGGTTCTTCATACATAACATGTTTCATCGGAACCTCAGCAATAGGTAGAACCCCGTCGTACTCCTCCAAACAGACCGAAGCACGATCAAAACACCAAACTCCTCCTCTGAGAACCTTATTCCGGTCCCGGGTTGATTCGAATGAGAACAAGAAAAGGTTGTCATCTCTTTCCTGTACCCTAAAATCCCTTTCCACCATCCATGTTCAGAGGAAGTGAGACTTGAAGGCTACAGAGTCCACAAGCCTGCGAGTGAGGGGTTTTCCAAGGAGAAAAGATTGGGAGAATTTGTGCACAGGGCCTCCACCAATCTTTGCTAGGTCTAGGGCTTGACCTCCGTTAGCGAGGGCCAAGGAGGCAGCAAAGCAAGCAGTGACAACGTCAATGGATGCCATGGAGGAGGAAGACGTGAGGTTGGTAGGGGAGAACGACAAGGTAGCTGTTTGCTAGGGTTTTGGGGAGAAAAACTAAGGTGAGATAAAATCTCGTAGTTTATGTTTATCTAGCTAGTAACTTTTATTTGAAATACATGTGACGAGGTTTAGGCTAATTATTTGTTAAATCACATCCTATATCTAATTAATCCCTTAAAACATACAAATCACATTTATCAATTAATTGAAAAGAAAAAAGGTCACACTTATTTTTTTTAACAATTGTGAACTCCTTCAAACATATGTATCATGTGAATCATATGATTAATTGAAAAGGACAAAAGTATAAAATTGTGATGAATATATTGTCTACGCTATTAGTAAAGGCCACAGTACGTCAAGCTCTTGTGCTTGAATGAGTTAAACCCTATTTTTTGGCTCCTGTCAACTAATTCAGTCTTTCGAAAAAGAAAAAAAAAATTAGTTCGGTATTGAATGAAGTATCTAATAATATGCCCGATAAAATTTAATTAAAAAAATAAAAGAATAAAATTAGTTAAAGATGTAAAACACAAAGAAGGCTAGGTTTTGGTGGCTAGGTTTTGGTGGGGGGATGAGGATGAATCTAGGAAGATTCACTGGATGGCTTGGGAGAAGCTTTGTCGACCGAAGAAGGAAGGAGGTTTAGGATTCAGAAACATGGTGGTCTTTAACCAAGCACTTTTGGCGAAGCAGGGATGGCGTATTATCCAGCAACCACAGTCGATTATTGCACGGCTTCTAAAAGCCAAGTACTTTCCTCACTGTTCCTTCATGGATGCAACACTAAAAGGAGGAGAATCTTACACGTGGAGGAGTATTGTTGCTGGTAGGAAGGTTCTGAAATTGGGGTTGCGGTATCAGGTGGGGAACGGCCAAAATATCTTAGTGTGGAAAGACCCATGGGTCCCGCAGCCATGTCATTTTAGACCTTATTCTCCTATGATGGAGGGTTCAGAGGAGTTGAGGGTGATGGATCTGATTGATGTTGACACTAATGAATGGGATTTGGAGCTTCTGAGGGGGTTGTTTACGGAGGGTGAGGTTGAGAAAATTGCATGCATTCCTTTAAGTTTGCGTGGGGCGCAGGATCGTCTTATCTGGCATTTTGATAAAAAAGGCATTTACAGTGTTCGTAGTGGGTACCATGTGCTTAATAGTTTAATGGACAAAAAGGACAAGGCCTCCACCTCTTGGAATGGGTGCGGCAAAGTGAACAACAAATATTGGATGGTGGTGTGGGGGGCCCGTGTGCCTCCAAAGGTGAAGTCCTTTGTTTGGCGTTTATTGCATGATATTTTGCCTACCAAGTCTGCTCTTTTGAGAAGGAAAATGAGGGTGGAGGACCCACTTTGTCTTTTCTGCAGGGATGGATTAGAAACAGGTACGCATGTATTTAAATCATGTCATGCACTTCATTGTTTTTGGCTTTTTGGCCCTTTGAAATTAAATACTCTAACACACCCAGCGGGTAATATGGTGGATTGGGTAATGGAGGTGCTAGATGTTCTAATGGTGGATCAGAGGGATTATTTTTTCATGGGTCTATGGGCAGTCTGGACGGAGCGGAATAATATTCTGTGGAAGGGGGCCAATTTTCAACCCATGAATCTGATACAGTGGACGATGAGGTTGATGGAGGATTTTCAAAAATACCATCCTAAAGCAGTGAAGAACAAGAGCAGGCCAAAGGTTAAGTGGCAATGTCCACCGAGTGGAAGGCTTAAAATTAATGTTGATGGGGCTTATTGCTTGGAGGATGGTTGTGGAGGTATTGGAGTAGTGGTAAGGGATGATTCTGGCATGGGTATTGCTGCTTTGGCTAGACCTTTTGTACATGCACACTCGGTTCTAAATATGGAAGCGGAGGCGTGTAGAGCTGGTCTACTTCTTGGTATTCACCAAGGTTGGGCTGACATTGACATTGAAAGCGACTCTGCCATCCTGATTGCTGCTCTCAAGAGTGAGGAAAAGAATTTCTCGGAGGTAAGTCGGGTTCTGGATGATTGTAAAGAGTATTTTGACGCTTTCCAATCCATTCGAATCCGACATATTTACCGTGAAGCAAATGGTGTTGCAAATAGGCTTGCACATCTTGCTAGTAGTTGTTCCGTGGATGATGTTTGGTTAGGGGAGACACCTGCTATTATACAGGATGTTCTCTATAAGGATTATTGTCATTCTTTATCTGTAGCTCGGGGTATAGGTGCTATGTCCCCCCCGATGTAAAATTTTACTATTAATATAATAAATGGAACCGGGCGTGGGGCTGAGCCTCCCAGCTAGGCTGGGTTCCAAACCCCTTTCAAAAAAAAAAAAAAAAAAAAAAACACAAAGAAGGCTAAATTGTTTAACAGAATTGCCAAAACAGAATATTGGTTGCATTGAGATAAACGTATGCACATCATCATGCATTTTAAGTGGACAAATCATTCTTAAACAAATATTAGAATGAAAGAAACACACTCGATCACGAGATAAACTGCTGAAGAAATAACTAACGAGGATGAAATTACCTACTAATTCATCAATCTCATTCCTGAAGGTATAGGGGGCACAAACATTTTGATTCTGTTGTGTTACAAACATTTTGATTCTGTTGTGTTAGTAAACGAACAGTAACTCATAAACCTAAATCAGAATATATGTTTTTCCTTATTTTGATATAGTTATGTTCCAAATAAACATATCACTGATCCGAACTATGTATAAGACAGTATAAGCCTAACTTAAACTGATAGGGGACAGGACTCCACATATTTTCTCACACTGTGCACTTAGAACAGAGGAAAGAGAAAAATTTGGTGGAAGAGAATAGCCTAAATGGGTGAACTCACTTGTCACTACCGGCCGGACTGCTAGGCAGCTCTGCTTAATATGTGATCGATCCTTCCTATATATAAGCACAGCCCATCTTCCTTTTCCTGTAACTAGCTAGTTTGGAGAGAAGACCACACCATCATCAGTTAGAGAAAGTGAGGAAGGGAGCAATGAATACTGTTCTTTTATACTGTTTTGTATTTGCTCTACTCTCTTTCATATTACTTGGAAAACAAACGAGAAACAAACCCCGAGCAAAGCTTCCTCCAGGTTCAATGGGATGGCCATATCTTGGAGAAACCCTGCAACTCTACTCTCAAAATCCAAATGTCTTCTTTGGCACTAGGCAGCAAAGGTAATATATCTATCTTATCAAATCTAAAGATGTGCGTGTCATCTTTTAACCGTACTGTTCTTGACATTCCACACTGTCGTACAAGTTTGTCGTCCTTATCTTGGGGTGGTTGTGCACAGGTATGGAGAAATTTTCAAGACCCATATTCTTGGGAGCCCTGGTGTGATGCTGTGTAGCCCAGAGGCTATCCGGTTTGTGTTGGTGACTCAGGCACATTTGTTTAAGCCAACATACCCTAAAAGTAAGGAAAAATTGATTGGCCCCTCGGCACTTTTCTTCCACCAAGATGACTACCATACTCAAATGAGAAGATTAGTCCAAGAATCACTGTCCTTGGATGCTATCAAGAACTTAGTCCCGGATATTGAAGCCATTGCCATTTCTACCTTGGACTCATGGTCTGGTGGGCAAATTGTCAACACCTTTTATGAATTGAAGAAGGTTGGCTAAAGCTCTGTCTTTCCTTTTTTGGCTACTTACTAGCTAAAGTTAATTGAATGCTTCTTTGCTTGTTACAGTATATTACTAGTGTTTGTGTTTAATTACATAGTTTTGTGTCCAATTTCAAAATGTCATTGTTTATGTAAAGACATAAGGACAATATCGACACTTAAAATATACAAACAAGACTTGAACTGATGATTGAAAAAAAAAAAAAACATGTGAATGTATATATAGATCAACGGGTCTTGCATGCATATATATTTCAAATTTGGCGTTTTCTTTTTTCTTAGAATTAATTTATAGGGCAATGATATGGGGCCTCAATGAGGCCCAAGATTTGTGGCCTCAAATCTTAGGTGTCATGCCATGTAAGCAAATGCAATTTTTTTTTTAATTCCACATAATATATCTTGCCACATCATATTATTGCAATGCTAACTTTACCCTTTTATATTTCCTTTTAGATGTAGGGGGTGAATCAATTACATTAATGAATTTAATTAGATGATGAAAAAAATATCAACTATTAATTATGTACTAATTTAGAGATATGTCTACAAATTATTTGACCAATATTTTTCTTCATTTAATTAAATTCTTTCCTATAATTTTTCTTTCCAAATAGCATTAATATATTGAATTAGGTGTCAAGAAATATGCATTAAATTTTCTTTCCAAATATTGATTAATTTCATAAAAAAAAATAGCATTAATAAATTGAATTTGGAAAATATGTATGTCTAAATTAAGAGGTAAGAAAAAATTCCATGTTAGTAGCAGTCATTAATTATCATCTACAATCTAAATATTAGGGAAAAAACAAACAAAAAATAATAAACTCAATTTCAATGTTTAAACCCTAGCTACATAAAGAGAAAAAAAAATGAACAAAAGAATATATAATAATCATATGAATATGTATTTTTAACGTACATTATATTTTCAAAATTTGCAGGAACCCAATAAAGGTTGAATTTATATACATGTGTTATGCAAATCTTTTGTTTGAATGTATGTGCAAATCTATTGATTGAATTACATGAAATTTTTTCTGTTCTTAATTGAAGAAAAAAAATTGTTGTTTAAATCAAAGCATGAGTGTAATGAAAAGGAAAAATGAAAAAAAAAAAAAAAAACCAAAATAATTTTTTTTTTAGAAGAAAACCAAACTAATTTAGGGTCATTAGATTTTGGAAGGATAAGATGGTCTTTTTCTCAAGAATTACATAACATGATCTAACAAATAAGTGACGTGTGTAGGTGACATGACATGACACCTAAGATTGAGGTCATAAATTTTAATCATTTTCCTAATTTATAAACCTTTTTAGTAAAATGCCATTAATATTTTTGGTAAACTAACTTTTACCTAATTATCTTGGAGAACCTCCAATCCTTAAATGCTTCTGTAATTAACATGAAATTGAGTAGGTTCTGACTTCATCCTACTTTAAGTACTTATGAATTAATATGATGTGTGTTTGTTTAATCATGACAGTTCACTTTTGATGTTGCTGCATTGTTTATCTTCGGTCGCTTGAACACTCACTACAAAGAACAGCTAAAGAAAAACTACTTCACTCTAGACAAAGGTTACAATTGTTTCCCTATAAACCTACCAGGCTCTTCATACAATAAGTCGGTCTTGGTAAGGCAAATAATCGATCCCATTCACAATTATATAGTGACTATTCTGAATACTTCTACTTTATTAATGTAAATTCATCTTTGAAGGCAAGGAGAAGGCTAAGCTTAATTCTCGGTGAGATAATAAAGGAGAGAAAGGAAAATAAATTGGTCGAGAAAGATCTATTGGGAAGCTTATTGAAGTTCAAGGATGAACAGGGTCAAACCTTAACACACAACCAGATCCTTGATAACATTATTGGGGTATTGTTTGCTGCTCAGGACACCACAGCTACTCTCCTGACTTGGATTCTCAAATACATGCACGATTACTCTGAACTTCTAGAAGCTATTCAGGTCAGAGTTATAATTTTTGCTTTCAATCAAAACTAAATACCAATAATTACCTTATGGTAAAGATAAGTTACCAATACTATATACAGGTAGAACAGAAGGCAATTTTTGCAGCAAATGAGGGTGGAAACCAGTCGCTCAGTTGGGCTCAAACTAGAAATATGCCCCTTACCAGTAGGGTATGTTTTGATAAATCTATTCCTTAAAGCTCGTGTACTTTGAACTAACTAAACATGGAGTTGTATCAATTTCAGGCTATAAAGGAGAGTTTGAGGATGGCAAGCATAATTTCTTTCACCTTCAGAGAAGCCGTTGAAGACGTTGAATATAAAGGTATATATTGCATGTACCAAACAAAAAATATTAATTACACTGGTAATTTTTAGTTTACCATGCATGGAAGCCATTTGAAAGGGGCAGTCGAAGAGATAGATCGATCAGTACTATAGGAGACACATGATAGTTCAAATCTGAGACGTTCCCGGCGAGTTGTGGAAAGATCCAGCTCAATTATTGAAGAAAGGACATTACTAGCTAGTGACTGATCAATATTTACTAGTACCCCACTCTTTTTATAGCCACACGAATTAAGTCCTTTTTCGTACATATTCATGTGAGTATGTTGGAAATTTCAGTAAACTATTTCACCTAACCTAAGAAATTTTGAAAATTGATGGATCAAATGTAACGAAGAAAGTCTCGTTAATATATTGCATTTGCTAAACAGGATACTTGATCCGAAAGGGATGGAAGGTACTGCCTTTGTTCCGGAACATTCATCACAATCCTGATTTTTTCAATGAACCCCATAATTTCAATCCATCAAGATTTGAGGTATATGTGGCTCGATCCATGCTATTGCTTGTGCTAGCTTTGAATTATATAGAAGAAAATGAGCTTCTAACTCTTATCTTTGAAACTGCATCAAGCTTGGAATAAGACCCAATACGTTCGTGCCATTTGGCAATGGAGTTCATACTTGTCCTGGAAATGAAGTTGCCAAGACTGAGATACTTATTTTCATCTACCACCTCGTTAACAAGTTCAGGTATTTATGGCTTTATGCATGGATATCTATTGTGCCGATCTTATCCACTACTCACTAGGAAGCTTGATACATATTATTACCAAACAATTAGGTATCTATGTAACATCACGAGAAAGAGATCGACGTGACTTTCGGTTTCATGCAACTTGTAATGATCTATCACTTCCCAGCAATTTAACTTGTTCACTTCTTGTTTGTATATGTTGAAGGTGGGAAGCAGCAGCGTCCGATGGTGGGATTCATTATGACCCATTTCCGGTACCTCAGCAAGGACTTCCGGCCAAATTTTGGAAAGAGTATTCCGGCAGCCAAGGAGCGCTGTATGATAAAAGAGCAAACTAGTGAATGTACAAATTAACCTAGCTAGTAGATCCTAAATGGAATTTAATTATCAAGATTTGAGGAATATGGATTACTTAATTGGTTGTCTGTTAAAACCTACTATAGTTGCCATTTTAATACATGCATTAACACAATTAAGTTATTACGTGGATCGAACGTTTGCTGACATAGAAACTCATGATCACAGTTTTTGGGTGACCACAATTTTGATCTCGTATGAAATCTAGTTGCTTAATGGTTAAGAACACTATCTTGCTTTGGTCGAAAGAGATTTCAGAGTAGTTACTGGTAGGAAAATGATTTGCGGCCTCAATGAGGCCTATGATTTGCGGCCTCAATGAGGCCTAAAATTTGTGGCCTCAATTTTAGGTGTCATGCCTTGTCATCTGTACACATCACCTATTTGTCAAATCATGCCATGTAATTCTTGAGAAAAATACCATCTTATCCTTCCAAAATCTAATGACTCTAAATTATTTTGGCTTCTTCTAAAAAGAAACAAATTTTGGCTTTCTTTCATTTTTTTCTTTTCATTACACTCATGTTAGATTTAAACAACAATTTTTTTTTTCTTTAATCAAGAATAGAAAAAATTTCATGTAATTCAGTCAATAGACTTGCATGTACATTTAATTAATAGATTTGCAGAACACATGTATATGAATTCAACCTTTATTGGGTTCCTACAAATTTTGAAAATGGGCAATGATATGGGGTCTCAATGAGGCCTAAGATTTGTAGCCTCAAATCCTAGGTGTCATGCCATGTAAGTAAATACAAATTTTATTTTCAATTCCACATAATATATCTTGTCACATCATACTATTGCAACACCAAATTTACCCTTTTACATTTCCTTTTAGATGTTAGGGGATGAATCAATTACATTAATTAATTTAAGAGTTAATTAGTTATAAGTCCAAAAACCATGACCTGTTTTGATTGTAATCCGGACGAAAAGTTTTGTTAATTGCGGTCCAGTGACTAAGCATCCACATCAGCTTACTTTCCTATATTAGCATGATGAGTCAACTTTTACTTTTTCATATACCAAATTTACCCATAACAATATTACTCAAAACAATCAATAATTTATGTATCAATAAATTGAGAGTTAATGTTGTTTTTCAATCAATTTGGTATTCATAAAAACCATATCAATTATAATATGTCATCAGCACAACGTACAATACCCTTAATTGATGCATCGTCATTAAAAAAAATTATAACTTATGATCATTTTACATACCTTACCATCATTTTTCTACACCCTATATAAAATGATCATACCTTACCATGGATTTAGATGACAGTTCCACTACTTTGGATTGGGAAGACATACTTCGAATAGCAGTAGACGCTGCATAAGGTCAGCAACTTAATGATTTTGGTCCATGTTTTTACCTCTTTTTGTTGAAAGTTTTTGTGATGAATTTTGAAATGCAGGATTGGAGTATCTGCATTATGGTTGTAAGCCACCTTTAATTCACAGGGATGTGAAATCAGCAAACATCTTGCTGACTGAAAACTTCCAAGCCAAAGTATCTGATTGTGGCCTATCCAGAAATTTCCCTACAAACCTTGTGACTCATATAACAACTGACGTTGCTGGTACTCCCGGGTACCTTGACCCTGAGTAAGTAGTACTTCTAGATTAATTTTAGTTTACTGATCATCATTAGTTTTCAAATCTTTATTTTTCAAACTTCAATCCAACGTTGTAATTTTGCGAAATCATTGTGATTCGAGTTGCATGGTTTGGCTTTGCTGCATGTACTACCTAACAAGCAGGCTAAATGAGAAAAGTGATGCTTATAGCTTTGGGATTGTGCTGTTGGAAATTATCACAAACCGACCTGTTATATCAGGAACTGTAGAGAGAATCCACATTAGTCAATGGGTTGCTTCCATGCTTGCGCAAGGAGACATTTACAGTATTATTGATCCAAGATTAGAGAGAATTCGCAGGTACCTTTATTATAGATTTGGTAAGAAGTTTTTGCTTACCTTTAATATAGAATCGATTATGGTGTTATAGGTAAGATTTGTCCTAGAATTTGATTAGACATTTTTATTTCACATTTACATGCCTTGTTTATAGGTAAGATTTCACAAGTTTAAAAAAAAAATCAAGTTTCTCTATATCTCTATATCTAAGGTTCCATCATTGTCTCACATTTTCTCTTTCATACATTTTATCTTTTAATTAGGTATAAGTTCTATATATACATATTTGTACCTTTTGATTAGATTGGGAATATATTCTATGTTTTTTTTTTCCTGCTTCGTATCACTACAAAAAAAAATTGCAACAGCCACGACGCACTGCCGTAGCAAAAATCTGTTTTGCCGTGGTAAAAAAGCATTTGCGACGGCTCTGCTACGGCAAAGCTTCTGACGCCGTTGGTGGCGTCGCCAATATTTTTAGCCACGGCAAAATGCAGTCGCAGACCACTTTTGCGACGGCAAAGAGCTTTGCGACACTTACTCTGCTACGGTTTCATGCTACCCCTAATGCCGTCGCCATTGCAAAATATACTACGGCAAATTTCCGTCGCAGCATAATTAATATTAAGATAATTATATTACTTCCCGCCAAAATTTATTTCCTACCAAATTTATTTCCCGCCAATTTTTTCCCGCCAATTTTTTTTTTGCTGCCAAACTAATTTGCTTCCCGCCAATTTTTCAATAGAAAATTTTGCTACGGTCTCGTTGCCGTAGCTTCGGTGTGGTGTTATATAGAAATATATATTCTTGGCTACGGCAATTCACCGATGCTAGTAGCCAACCAGTATTTTTTTTTTTTAACAAAACCTGTAATTTTGCAATATCCAAAAATGGGATAAAAATATCAATACACAACACATATATTGTTCATTAACTCATCTATTTCATTGCAATGTAATTAAGTTGTTGCACTGTTAGTATAGGTAATTAGAAGAAGTACAAATTAAGTTATGCCCAAAACCAAGTTCCTAATGAAGACAACCAAGAGTAACACTTAACAAAAATATGCAATAACATATTGAAACTCAACCCATTGCTCTATCACTGCTTGAATCTGGATTCCCTTCTTCTCCTATAGACTCCCTCCGAATTTCATGGTCACTAGTTGCATCTGGAACCTAAGACATCAAAAAAAAAAATTAGATATATCATGTATGGCTTTGCATATCACCCTTTTTCAATATCACACCATAACCCAATTCCAATAACCAAACACGCAGATTCGCAGGTTGCATCATTTTTTATAATCATATTACAAAGAGAATATGGCAGTATGAGAGGAAATTTCAAACCAAGTGTCAGTACGTAATGCAGCTTCAAGTTGATTGGTACAGTGAAGGTAATGCAGTACTAATTAGTAAGAAAAATATAGAATGTAATGCAGCAACACCATATAAAGTTAAAGTACAGAGAAACATCTATTGCATTAAGGATTTGATTACTCACGTCACAGAACACAAATGGCTAAAGAGTGATCTCTTCTCTTCTAATTCACAATCATATATGAACTAAGATCACAAAACACAAGTATCTAAAACAATAAGCTATAGAGTAACTTACTAATCCATAATCCTAAACAAATTTGCCGAGCAACCAAAGCAAAATGACATCAGATATAGCAGGCATTGTAAAGAAATAGCAAAATCAAGATCTAGAGAGATATCACAAGCCAGCTCAGATCTGGAACCCAAAAATCAAGACCCATGCAATTCAAAATACATGAAGATTGGTCCTTTGAGGCATTTCATCGAACATATTATGTGCATTATTAAACAAAGATTAATATCCTGAATACCGGAAACAGAAGTAATCGAACGAAGCTGAACAAGCTACTGTGAAGCTCAATTATCAGTAAAATTGCAAAGACTTCTTGCTGAACATCAACTACAACGCGCTAAAAGTTACTGTTTCTGGTTTTCTGTGACTGAGTTGGTAATAATCATGCACAGCAATTTTTGAATATGCAGATTTGTCAACAATCATGCACAGTAAGCTACAAAACCGACCACTAAAATGCATTCACATAGTAGTGCAAGTATTTAGACTACAACTCATTCAATCACACTAAACTTATATGCATTCACATGTATTCTGATTAAACGTAGCCTAAATGTGTTAAATCAAACTAAAGGCCTTCCCCAATCAAACTCACACATGGCATTTCCAATTTACCTGATATATTTTCGAAACTAAACAATTTGCAGAACTATAAATTGTGCACATCAAATAAGAGCTAAATATTCAAACAATTATTGTTGTGATGACAAACCTGTCCATTTTGATCTGTGCCTCTCTTCTCTTTGTTCTCCAAAAAATCAATTCGAGCTTGTAGCATATTAAGCTGATCCTGAAACTTTTTTGCCACAGATTCAGTTACTTTCTGTATTATATCATCAGTGGTTTCAGAGGAATTTGGTGCATGTAGGTAGACAAATCTTCTAGGCACGCCAGATCCATAGGTGCGACAATATCCATGGCCATCCTCTCCAATCAATTCATGAAATATACGGTCTTTGACAGCCTGAAGGTTCCTTTGGTCCTCAGGTTCTAATAAAAGTCGTTTTTCATATTCTTCCTACATTCAAGTATAGAATTACCAGCTTGAAAATAACATATAAATTAGAAACTGAAACATTATCATACAATATACTAAAAATAAAGCTTACAATGACTTCAACTACTTCTGGTTTTGACTGGTCTCGTGCTTTTTTCCACACATTCATCTTAACAGTTTCTTCTCCATTTTGCTCCATCTATCGAATGCAAAATAATAGCAAACTGAATCTATATTCCAGTCCAAATTTCCATATTTTCAGATTTCAATACAAGAACCAAATTTATAGATGAAATGGAAAAAAGAAGAAACTCATCTCCTACCGAAGAAACACATAAATGTAGAATGAAGTGGAATACCTCAAATCGTAATTGAGCAAAGTGTTTTCGACCAGTAGTATGAACTGGTCCACGAAGCTCCCTATTGATAGAATTTCTTCTTGCTATCATCTGCAACATCAATCTCAAGGTTAAAACAAATAGTGATTCTGGTATTCGATAATCTATTTATAAATATTGTGCCACTAATACCTTAGCTTCCTCACTACTCCAATAGGCAACTAGCTCACTCCATTGCTCTGTCACAATATTGGCAGGAACTTTTGAAAGAATATCTGGATCTTCTTTGTTTTTCTCAAAGAAGTTGAGTTTCGTTTTGCTTTTATGATCCTTCCACAGACTATTGCAACATCTCAAACATACAGTTTTATATCCTTCTGGAACATTGAGCAAATTATCCTACGAAACATTGATAGGTTAGGATTAGTCTATACTTGAAACTAGTACTTTTGCTTTATAATTTTAAAACAAATCAGAACCAAAAACTAATTGCAAATACATGGAATCAAGTTTTTTTTTTCTTTCATTCTAGTGTTTACCAACAAATATAAATGACATATGTACCTTAACTTCTTTCCATATTCCATCTTTCACTTCAGCTCCAACAGACTTCCAATCAATTATTGTAAGGGGAATTCTTTGCCCATCCCTTACAATTTGTCCTAACTGCGACTTTAATTGGGCAGCCCTATCTCCCACAGGTTGGAACGTAGAATCAAACTTGATTTCAACTTTAACTCCAGTATTCCATTCTGAGATACCCTTATTTTGACCTCTGGAACTTTCAGCAGTAGCTTGTACTTCCATCTCTAACCAAGTTTTTTTTCAATATCAAATTGTAACTTTAAAACAAAAAAGATACTACATTACAAATATATTAGATATTGAGTTACCTGCTGGTGGAGATGGTGGTGCAGGGGGTGGCGGTGGTGGAGGAGGTGGAGGAGGTGGAGGAGGCGGTGGAGGAGGAGGTGGAGGGGAAGGAGATGGTGGTGACAATCTTGAAGACTGTGATGGCTGTTGTGATGAGGAAATGCTGTTGCTTGAAGATTGAGAGCTGCTGGAACTCAAATATTCAGCCATGGTGCGCGGTCGACCAATCTTCCTTTTCTTCATGGTTAACTGAAAAAGGACATTTACAATTATATGAGAACATAATGTTTCGAATCGAAATAACCAACAAGTTTTATATGACAGAAATACCACAGTTTATTATAAATTGAAATGACAGAATCACATTCCATTGCCCAAAAAAGACCGTAATTAATACCATATATTCCATACACGAAGACCAAGTTCCAGCAAACAAAAAAGACCTATGCACACAAAAATCTGCACCTATAAGTGCCATCTTAACCTACATCTACTATATTACAAGTTACGGTCTCAATCATCCATTTCAACATCCATTGACTCGCTTGAAATACCAGCTTCTTCAGTATTGTTAGTTTGCACAAGGGATAAGTCTCTTGAAGGCATGTCAACAACATTCAGCCATTCTTGCCCTGAAGGATCTAGAGCATACCAAACTTGATGAGCTTGAGATGCCAATATGAAGGGTTCATCCCCTATGCAATCATTTTTGTACAACAAACGCTTGAAGTTAACTAAAGGAAAGTTAAAATGGTCTAACTTTATACCTGTAGCAGGATTAACCCAATCACACTTAAACAAAACATATTTGATATCAATACCATAAGAGATTTTGATAATATCTGTCAATCTCCCATAGTATGGTGAAGAGTCAATAGAAAGATTCTTGTCTGCTTGTAAAGTTACACCACTATTCTGTGTTGAGCGATGATTATCAAGACTTTTCACTCGAAAGAAAAACCCATTCGCATTGTAAGAAGTCAATCTCTTTGCTGATGGACTAGGAGAATTAGACAAAGCAATAACTTCTTCACTTAACAATACAGAACTTGTTCTTTGCAAATTGATAACCTGATTTAGGTAAACAATAGTTAAAAACTGCACACTATAAGAGACCGAAAGATGAACTAAATATATCTAATTATAGCTAGCAACATACATGCTCCTTAAACCAGTTTGCAAATTCCCGAAAATGAACTCTCTGAACATAGTGTTCATTTGCAGCAGGAAATTGTCGTCGAATAGTAATAAGATGTTCACTGCAAAGTAACAAGAACATCATTACTTTTCTGCCCAGAAACTCAGAAACTATCCACTAAGTTTCTTAGTTTCTAAGAAATGTTTTACTTCTCATATATATTGTTGATTATATGCAGATTATAAAAAAACAAAACAATAAGCAACATGACATACTTGAGAAATGGTGTGACTGCTTCTGTATGGAATAAGATCCATCGATGAGCTTGTGTTCGAGTAATTTCCTCAAGTACAAAGTCTTTTCCCTTGTTTATATCGTCATCATTTTTTTTCCTTGCTGGTCTATTAAACTTGCTTTCCACATCATTGAGATACTGAGTACAGAAGTTCATGCACTCTTCCATCAAATAACCTTTAGCCATTGATGCTTCAGGACAAGCCCGATTCCGCACATATTCCTTCAAGGTCAGTAGATACCTCTCAATAGGGTACATCCACCGAAAAATTACAGCACCAGCAATTAATGCTTCATCAGCTAAATGAATTGGTAAATGCTCCATTATATCAAAGAATGATGGCGGAAATATCTTCTCAAGTTCACAAAGTGTCAGCACTATACGAGCACGAGCCTTTTCTAGATCTGCTGCACAATTATCCATTGAGCATAACTGTTTAAAAAAACTACCCAGATCAATCAAGGCCTGAACCACATTCTCTGGTAAAGAACTTCTTATAAATAAAGGAATAAGTTGCTGCAATAGAATATGGTTATCGTGGCTCTTAAGACCTCCAATACTACGATCATGTAAACGTACTCGACGTGCAATATTGGAAGCAGCTCCATCTGGCATTCGTGATCCTGATAAGGCTGAAAAGAACATATCTTTCCCCTTATTGTTCATCTCAAACTCAGCAGGATCAGCATACTCTGTACCGGACTCTCTCCTCTTTAGATGATACTGCTCCCTAATTCCCATAAGTTCCAGATCACGACGAGAATTCAAATTGTCCTTAGACTTTCCAGCAACTCCTAATATTGAGAAAAGAACATTATCACAAATGTTCTTTTCTATATGCATCACGTCAAGGTTGTGACGTATCAGGTTGTCTTTCCAATATGGAAGCTCATAAAATATACTTTTCTTCTTCCAATTATGCTTCTTTTTCATCAAAGGATCATTATCAGGTTTTTGCACCCCAAGCACCTTCCTTCGCTCTAGATCTTCCCGCTTGTACTCTGTAAGAACACCATTTGATTCCAATTGTGCAAGAAGATCTGCGCCAGATAAAGTTTTAGGCTTCCTTCTATATTCTGTATTGCCATTAAATGACCTTGAATCTGCTCGATACTTGTGATCATAGGGTAACCACCGCCGATGAGTCATGTATGAAGCTTTTTTACCAAACTTCAACCGCTGGTAACCACTTTCAGAGTTGCATGATGGGCAAGCAAATTCACCTTTTGTACTCCACCCCGACAAGTTAGCATAGGCAGGAAAGTCATTAATCGTCCACAACAATGCAGCATGCATTTTAAACATTTCATTGCTGAATGCATCAAATGTTTCTACACCATCTTCATATAGTTCCTTCAATTCTTCAATGAGTGGCTGCATGTAGACATCAATTTTATCACCGGGTGCCTTAGGACCATCAATAAGAACAGATAAAAATATAAAGGGCTGCTTCATGCACATCATAGGTGGTAAATTGTAGGGAACCAATATGATAGGCCAGGTACTATGAACTATATTCATAGACCTAAATGGGTTGAATCCATCAGATGCTAACCCAAGCCTTACATTGCGAATGTCTCCCGAAAAATTTGTGTGTTTTTGGTCAAAATCTTTCCATGCAAGAGAGTCTGCAGGATGCCTAAACACACCATCATCGGTTCTTTCCTCTCCATGCCATCTCATAAGCTTTGCTATTTTTGAAGACATAAACAACCTTTGTAACCTTGGTTTTAAAGGAAAATATCTTGCTTGTTTTGCTGCTTTTCGTTTCCCAAGTGCTGCAACATCATTTGAACTACCATTGTTATCTTTCCATCGAGATGTCTTGCATATTCTGCATTCATCCAAATTTATGTCTTCATTTCTAAACAACATACAACTGTTAGGACATGCATCTACTGTTTCATAAGTGAATCCGAGATCTTCTGTTAACTTCTGGGCTTCATAATATGACTTGGGAAGTTGCACACCTTCAGGCATAGATTCTTTTGCTATCTCAAGTAAAGTTTTGAAGGATTTATCTGTCCATCCATGGAGCACCTTCGCTTGCAAAAGACGAACTGTATATGACAAAGCTGTGTGTCTCTTAGAACCCGGATACAATGGAAGGTTTGCATCCTCAAGAAGTTTCAAGAACTTCTTGGTAGGTTCGTTTGCCCCTACATTAGGATTAGTTGAGTTTTCTTCACTAGTCTGATCATGTGTTCCTACATTAGGAGCTCCTAAAGCTTCTTGGACAAGTCTGACCATATCATCCTCCATATAACAATCTAACCCAATACCATTTTGATTTCCATCCACTGGATGAACATAATGATTAGGCTCACCATGTTTATCCCATTTCCTATACTTCTTAAAGAAACCATAATCACGAAGATGCTGCCGCACAACTAATCTTACATAGAGATAACGATTTTCGCACTTTCTGCAAGGACAATAAATCCTTGAACCCAGATCCCTATTGATGTATGCAAAAGTCAAAAATTGATCTATTGCATCATAATATGCTAGAGAATGTCTATCTGCTAAATCTATCCATGATTTGTCCATATTTCTCCTTAAGCAATCAGATTCAACATCTACGTCAAATAACCAAGAAAAAAACAGTTTATTAAATTATAACCATGACTACTAACCAAACAAAGGACTTCAAACAATTAACCAAAGTGAACAAACATTGCCTACAACTGAGCTGCCATCAAAATACAACACAAAAACTATAAATTCCCAACATCAAAAGTATAAAATTACTATCAGCTAGTTCAGTCCCTAAAAGAAGGTAATTAATTAAGCAAAGAACATATACTCCAGTTCCAATAAACAGATAAGCTTTGTTCAAAAATACATTAAACAAAAATATATATAAAAGCGGCAAACAAAAAAGATAAAGCAGATAGCTACTGCATTTATACCCAATAATCTCATCCAAGACACAAAAAAGTTGAGGCTTACCTTGAATTTTCTATGACGAGTGGAAGATAGATGATAGAGAATAGAGGACAGAGCAGATTAGCCTCCAAGTGATAAGCAAATAACCTGCAAAGCCAAACAATAAGATGCAAACAGGTTATGAAGTATCAAACTTTAGTGCTTCAGGCAAACAAAACCAATTAACTGAAAGGGAATGAAATTCAGCAAAATCAGTAAACATGCATGAACCAAACACAATACAAAACTCTTTCGTGCTTTGCTGACGATTTCCAAACAATCCATGGATTGATGACCACCAAACAAACCACACAATGCATAATCATCCAGTCCTGATCGTGAAAAAAAAAGAATGCATATAGTAACGCCTCTTATTCATCAGAGGAAAAAAGCTGAATAAACAAAGCATTGCCCCATGATCGAAGATGACAAAACATTAGAATGGGCTTTTTGTTGCTAGTTATGAAAAGGTAATCATGTGATGGTTAAAGATTCAAGCAAACTTTGGAGTCAAAAAGTTAGAACAGTGGCCATTCTCCAAATTTAAAGCCAACAATGGATTTCATTCCCTTCTTTTGGAAACGAAAAAAAAGGAAAAAAAAAATGAAAATGAAGATCTCTTGAATTCTTAGTGAGAAAAAATAAAAGAAAAAATTCCTAAAAGTTCAGCTTGACCACCACAAATAATACTACTATATATTTTGCTAAAGTCCAATAACATAACCTGATTAATGATCAATAGCTCAAATTTTGTTTTTACAGAAGGTCCCAAATCCACCTGCTCATTTGTACGATAGGGTTGCTTTCATGTGTGGGAGGGAGCCAAATTTTGAGCTTCCTGAAGAGGAGAAGCAGGAACTGATGAAGTTCAAGTGGGATGAATTCTTGGCGGTGACTTGTCACTCCATTAACAACAAAAAGCTCAAGAAGTGGCAGTGGTCTGAGACACTTCCATTACAAGATGGTGACTGGGATGACAAGCAAGAAGTAAATGGTCTGTCAACTTCGGAAGATGGGGAGGAAGACACACGACTCTCTTGATCCTAATGGTTCAAGGACAATGCTTAAGATTTCCAGTTCTAACAGTTAAGTGCTAGCTAATAATCCTCCATTTTTTTAAAGTATAAAGGCCCATATTAGGGCAAAGATGGTAGATTTCGTTGTCTTTAACTCTTTATTAAGCAAATGCCCAGTAAGTAGTTTCAGATTAGAAGCATCATAGTGGTCATTTGTCGTTGGTTCAAATGAACCAGTTCTATGAGAAATCTATTAATTTATTAAATGCTGTTCGCTGATCAGTTGGACAAATAATGCTTCAGAAATAATTTGAAGAAGAAACGTGATCTGAAGGTTAATTTTTAATATGCTGCAATCAAATAGCAGTACCTTAGTTAGAAAGTACTTTCTCTAACAGTTCACACAAAAAAAAATGCATCATAAAACTACAACAAGAATTTGGCGTCCATAGATGCCTACTGTCTCTAACAAGGCACATTTAAGTTCACTATGACACATTATTGTTAAAGACAAGTTTTTAGCAACAAACCTGAAGGTAGTTGAGTATATCGCCTGTTGCAACTCTAGATCCCCCTTCTTGTTTCCCACAGATCCACTGATAAATTATATCCTGAAAAAAAAAAATGAAATAATTAAAGTTCATATTGCCAAATGCCAAGGTTCCATCAATAAATGTAGATATGTAGTGCAATTTCAAAGCATATTTACACATCAACCGAGCATTATATATGTGTGTAAAAAAAATTGAAACATGCATATGTGGAAGCTTTGCAGAAGCAATGGCCCACTGCCTGAAGGCTACAGCAAGTGAATGATATTAGAATCCCTAGTCCCTTAGTAAACTAATGGAAGCAACATATTCTTCAAATTTTTAAAAAGTCACAAACACCAGCGGACACTGAACAAGAACTCCTGTCAACAACCAGGTACTACCAAGATGGCTATGGAACAAACAAGGAACCCATGTATCTCTTGAGCCAATATGGCACAACACAAGTATACGAAATTTCAGCAAAAGCCTAAACTGACTCACTCATAAGAAAAAGACCAAACCAACCATTTAGAATCTCAATCACATGTTGCAATTCACTCTAAACTCAAATACAGTTCCAAAACTATAACCCTTTGTTTTCCATTATTCTTCATATAAACCCATATCAGAACACTCCTCAGTAATCCTTTCATTCACTTCTGATGGGTTGATTATCATTATCGTCTCTCTAAATCAATAAAAATGCAAACTTTGATAAACCAATACAACTATGCCTGTAGAGAAACTCTGAAAAAAAATTTCATCCAAACTCAAAACCACTAATCACCCAATCCAAAAAATCGGAAAAAAAAAACCAACGAAACACCCAATCTGACATATCCAAAACCAAAAAACATAACTATTCTTCCATAAATAAGCAAAATCAAAAGTAATTTCAGACAAATTTTCTATAGTTAATTCCTCTCAGACTACAGAAATCATACTCTTCCATTTCATAATTTAAACTAACTGAATTGAACCCATTGATGGAAGAGAGAAGATAGTTGAGAGAGTGAATTGAACCCACCGAATTGAACCACTGATGGAAGAGAGAAGATACTGAGAGAGCGAATTGCACCCAACTTGAGAGATCGAAAGAGAAGGTCAGTACTGACTATGGCATATGAGGTTCTTCGGATGCAGACAAGTTTTAGGGTTTAGGAGAGGGGAAGATGGAGTATGAGATGGATCGAACAGAGGGATCGAATAGAATGAAAATATTGGAAACAAAGAGATGGGATTTACCTTGGAATTTGATTAAGCCCAGAAAGAAAAGAAGAGAATAGAAGGCGTTGAATGTTTAAGGAAGAAGAAGAGAGTTTGCGTTTAGGTTTCAAATCTCAGGGAGTTTGTGTTTAGTTCATCGGGAACTAAAAGATAGACGCGCCTAATTTTCGTCTCTTGGCGCCTTGGAGCTAGGTTAAGTTTGCTTTTCAACATATCTGGAAAATAAGTTGAAAAGTAAATAAAGGCTACGGCACCTGCAGTGAAGCAAGAATTAGGAAAAATCTTGCTACGGCATTTTTAATGCCGTTGCAATTGAAGCATTTTTATGCTACGGCTCTCTTTTGCCGTCGCAAACTTTTTTTTTTTTTGCGACGCCTTGTTTCCCGTAGCAAATCTATGACCAATGGCGACGGCATTTTTGCGCCGACGCTAACTGGGGTGGCCATTGCAATTATTTTTTGTAGTGGTATGTCTAGGTAGATTAAATCTCTACGATACAACTTTAAATACCTACTATATAGATACAAATGAAGCAATAATGTTTTAATTTTTGTTCTAATGTTTTTCATCCTATAATGTAGGTATATAAGTATTAGACCTACATCTTAGGTATATTGCATGAGTTTGTATGAATGCATTTAGTCTTCTTTGTCTGAAAATTATTTATTGATGAATTGTAAATTTTGGAATTTGAATTTAAAATTTAAAATTGAGCTAAAATTGTGATATAATTAGTGAATTTGAAATTATTTACCTTATTTGGTTCTAAGGGCAAATTGGACTATTAAAAAAAGCAAATGGACCGCAATTAACAAGAAAATATGTGCGGACTAGATCTAATTTTTATATAACAAAAATGACTTGAATCGAATTAACTCTTAATTTAATTAGGTGACGAAAAAAATATCAGCTATTAATTATGTATTAATTTAAGAGATATATCTACGGATTCTTTGACCAATATTTTTCTTCATTTAATTAAATATTTTCCTTTAATTTTTCTTTCCAAATGGCATTAATATATTGAATTATGTGTCAAGAAATAGCTAGATGTTAACTTTTCTTTCCAAATATTGATTAATTTCATGAAAAAAAAGGGTTTTTATCCATTTACACCATTTTTAGAGATTTTTTTCCCACTTACCCCATTAAGTTTTTTTAATTCTCTCTTACCCAATACACTCTAAGGGAGTCTTCCCTAATACCCCATTAAGATTTTTTTTTTGTTTTTAATTTTTTTTTAATACCATTTTACCCCTCACCCCTTTGTTACTTAGAGAGAGAGATAGAGAAAATGCAAGAGAGAGAAACCATAGGAGACTTCGCTGGAGCCCGGTCCCACCCGCCGGAGTCCGGTCACCGGCCGCCGGAATCCGGTCACCGGTCGCCGGAATCCGGCCAACTTTCGCCGGATTCCGGCCAACTTTCTTCGGAATCCGGCCAACTTTCGCAGGAATCCGGTCACCGTCGCCAGATTCCGGTCACTGGCTGCCACCCACCGGAATTTGCTGAAAATCTCACCGGAAAGTTTTTTTGCCCCCAATAGACATCTATTGCCCCCCAATAGACGACTATCAGCCTTGTATTGCCCCCCAGTAGACCTCTATTGCCCCCCAATAGACGACTATCAGCCATGTATTGCCCCTCAATATACGTTTATTGCCCCCCAATAGATGTCTATTGTCCCCTAATAGAACTTTCGGTTGCCAGAATATGAACTAATCTCCCTAAATTTAGACAAATAAAACTTTGTTTAAGAAAAAAAACGAAGAAATTATATCAATTTAAAAACGTCTATTGCCCCCCAATAGGCGCCTATTGCTCCCCAATAGAATTCTTTTTCTTCATTTTTCTTTCTTTCCGGGCCTTCTGCCTCCATTTTGCCAAATAAAAGAAGAAGAAAAGAACATATTGTATAAAGTAAACAAGACCAAATTAGATGATGAAATTTTTTTCAAAGCTCTGCATGTGTAGAAATTGTATAAAACTTTTTCTTTTTTCTTTTTTCTTTCTGCCTACACTTTACTAAAAAAAAAAAAAATTATTTGGCCACCCAAAGAAATACTCTGGGCACCATATCGGAGCAAACCGAGAAATCCTCTGCACCGGTCGGACGTTGGGTGTTGCTGAGGGATCCAAGCTCGGCCTCTGTAGCACTGTTGCAGGATAATAATGGCCTGAATCAGAGACCATGGTAGAGAGAGGCTGTGAAGGTGAGACTAGGACTGAGGTTGAAGACCACCGAAAATCGTCAGATCCTCTTCTTGATTTCCCTCTCCAACGAGCTCAGCTCCGACAAGGCCCAGTCGACGCCGAAATTCTGCTCCCCACTCAATTCGCCGCCTCCGACTCCTCGCAGAGGTGTACGACGCTTGACCCCAAGCTCAATTACCGCCCAGTGATCGGTATTCTCAGCCATGCCGGTGACGGCGCCTCCGGTCGGCTCAGTAAAGTCGAGCGAAGCATCTGGATTTGGAGGCTCTCGTCGTCGCCGTCGCTATCGCCGGTGAGAACGCCGTCGACGAAGACTCCGACGAAGAAGCGAGCTGCGACTGCGACTGCGCTCTGGCCGGAGGTGGATGCGTCGGAGTAGGATGAGGGGGTAGGCGAGTAGGGGAAGCGGTCAGGCTTGCTCCGAGCATCGGAGCTGGAGTTGCAGTGGCGTCCGTACGACGGAGTTCGTCTCATTTGATTTGGGGGGAGAGAGAGAGAGAGAGAGAGAGAGAGAGAGAGAGAGAGAGAGAGAGAGAGAGAAAGAGAGAGAGAGAGAGAGATCGGAGGAGGAGAGAGATAGAGTGGCCGTGGATGTAATTAATTAATTGATTTAAGGGCAAAATGGTCATTTGGTGTTAAATTGGGTAGGTGGGAATAAAAATCTGTTGGTGGGGTAAATGGGATAATTTTTGCTCATTTTGGGGCTATGGGTCAAGGACCCAAAAAAAAATAGCATTAATAAATCGAATTTGGGAAATACTCGTGTCTAAATTAAGAGGTAAGAAAAAATTCCACGTTAATTAGCAGCCATTAATTAACATCTACAATCTAAATATAAGAGAAAAACAAACAAAAAATAATAAATTCAGATCTAACGTTTAAACCCTAGCTACATAAGGAGAAAACAATGAACAAAATAATATATACAATCATATGAATATGCATTTTTCACATTATATTTTCAAAAAAAAAAATGATTTGTGACCTCAATGAGACCTAAGATTTATGGCCTCAATGTTAAGTGTCATGCCATGTCACCTACACACATCACTTATTTGTCAGATCATGTTATGTAATTATTGAGAAAAATATCATCTTATCATTCCAAAATCTAATGACCCTAAATTAGTTTGGCTATTTTCTAAAAAAAAATTATTTTGGTTTTTTTTTTCATTTTTCCTTTTCATTACACTCATGCTTCGATTTAAACAACAATTTTTTTCTTCAATCAAGAACAGAAAAAATTTCATGTAATTCAGTCAATAGATTTGCACATACATTCGAACAAAAGATTTGCATAACACATGTATATAAATTCAACCTTTATTGGGTTCCTGCAAATTTTAAAAATATAATGTGAAAAATACATATTCATATGATTATTATATATTCTTTTGTTCATTTTTTTCTCTTTATGTAGCTAGGGTTTAAACATTGAAATTGAGTTTATAATATTAGATTGTATTCTTTATCTACTGACCTAGCGCTCTACTAAGGGAGAGAGTGGCCGCCCTCGCAGTCTACTTCTGAATCTGCTTCCTCCATGAATATGGAGGATTTGGGTGACTCCGATGGCGCGGTAGGGATCTGACGTAGCGGCTGGGGTTGCTTGCCTCGTTTCTCTTCCTTGCGACGGAGTTACTATTGTGATTCTTGAGGCCAGTGGAGGATCGGATGGTTGAATAGCTTTCCGATTCTGGTAGTGGACAAGGGTAGTACGGTGGACGCGGTGGTGAGCGGGTCAAGCGGTTGTCAGCCAGCAACGGGGGCAGGGAACCTCGTCCCTGGTCTTGGTCGCATACGGCAGATCTGGATTTGTGTATGAAGGTTGATATGGGCGGCGTGCGGTGGGCGACAGATCACCGGATGCTGAGCCGATGGTCAGCAGCTTTTCTAGGTTGAAGATGCTACGCGAAGGCGTGGTGCAGACTGGTCCGAAGATCCGGATTTGGGATCCGGGTCGGATCTGGATCTGGATCAGGGGTCGGGTCTGGATTTGGGCTTGGCACTGGGCTTGGATCTGGGCTTTGAGGTTGACTTTCATTTGGTTTTCATCTTTTTGGTTCATAGGTCACTTTGGTGGAAGATTGATCTCTGTTTGGCGTATTTTTTACGTGGAAGATGTTTGGATGGTCACATCGATCACCAGTTACATTGTTAGAAAATTGCCCATTCGTGGCTGGTCATACTATAGGTAATATAGGTGGAAGATTGTTCTCTTTTCGACGTAAGATGTACGAGGAATCTGCTTGGTCGGTCATACCACTGGTTACTTTGATAGAAGATTGCCCTTTTATGGTCGGTCATACTATTAGTAACTTTTCACATAGCATAGTTTACACCCGATGCGTCCTCAGATGCATATTTGCATCCAATCGTATCTTTGCTAGGTTTTATGTACATTGTTTTATTTTCGTATTTTTCATTTATGATGTAGTTTCTACATCTGTTTTTTGTAATCTTTCTTATTATTAATGGAGTTGACATTTATTCTCAAAAAAAAAAATTTGAAATTTGTTCAAGTAAATCCAAAATATGTGTCTGGCCCAAACTCGAGGTTACTTGCTCTAGTTGAAATAGGGTTTATATTAGAGATATTCTCGGAGAATCTTAGGAGATATCCAATCAATGTACGATTATGTTTCCATGTACAACTCTATCTCTATACTTGTAATCCTCTATATAAAGAGACCCCTATTATCCATGAAAGCACAACTTAATTCTCTCCTAATTCAGTTTTCCTTAAACACGTTATCAGCACGACGCCCTAACCCTAAAACCTAATAGCCAAAACCCTAAATCCGAATACAAAACCTTGAAACCCTTTCGGCCCCTACCGCATATCTTGAAGCCCTCCTTCCCAGTAGTCCAGAACCGACGGCGCCACCCCAAGAACCGGCCGGAAACCTACCGAACCGGCCACCGGAAGATCCAAGCCACCCACAACAAATACTCCACCGATTCACCACCTCCAATTGCTACCAAATTTTTCCACAAGTAGCGTCTCGATCACAGAATCTGGGAACCGGAAAAACTTTCCCCGGAACCGGCCTAAAAAGTTCTGAACTGCCACCTGAGCTTCAGCACTCTTGAACCGGCAGAAGCAAAAAAGAAAAGAAAAAGAAAAGAAGAAGAAAAAAGCAGCCCAACCCAAAAGGAAGAAGTCAAAGCCCAGCCCACTGACATCAGCCTGCCAAGTCAGCAGCGGCCACGTTAGCAGCCGGACCCCATTGCTACGTCAGCAACGGACATCAGCACCGTTGCCACGTCAGCCTCCGGTCAATGACTTTTCCGGCAACTTTTCAGCCACTTTTTTCCGGCCAAATTTTCCGGCGATCTATTTCAATGTATTTTTTACTAAAAGTTCCCGTTTTTTAGTGTTTATTCATTTTCTCGGGGACTTGCAAACTCCCTTTTTTTTTCTACCCCCCTTGCTAAATCATAGGGGAGACCTAATTAAACCGAACTGTGGGGGTTGGTGCTTACTCCAAGCTTGGAGCTTGTTGAGATCTCCAAACTTAGAGTTTGTAGAGAATTTATGATCGACCACTTACGTCATTGTTTCGATCTAATCCAATACCTCTTGGAATTGAATTTTTTGGAAGCGATTATGCTCAGAAATTTTATATGTTTTCGTGGTAGCGTTTCACGCTCCGAAACTAACCCTAATTTCTTGTTCTCTTTCAGGATGAGTAACCTGAACAAATTGGACTTTGCTCCATTGGGAACAACTGGCTCTAGATATCACAGGTGGGTTCGTGATGTCCGCCAGCATCTCAAGGCCGATGGAATCCTGGATATGATTCTCGAGCCTAGTTAGGATGTGCTAACTGTTGAGCAAGCTCAAGCTTTGAAGCAAATAGAGCAGCCTTAGAGGCAACTAAGGCGAAAGCCATCATCCTAATGACTCGTCCTATGGATGATTCGCTCCAGTACGAGTGTATGAATGAAGAAGACCCCAAAAGGCTGTGGGTCTCACTCGAAGAAAGATTTGGCAACGTCCGTGACTCCCTGCTTCCTGACCTAGAAGTGAGATGGCATAGCCTCCGCTTCTGTGATTTCAAGTCAGTTCTTGACTACAACTCGGAAGCACTTCGCATTAAATCCTTAATGGAATTCTGTAGTAAAGAGATCACAGATGCGATGTTGATTGAGAAGACTCTCTCTACCTTCCCCGTCTCTGCATTAATGGTTACTAAGAACTATCAAATCGTCGTTACTGCAAGACGGATCACAAGGTTTCATGAGCTCATTGGAGCTATAAATGTCGCTGAAAGCATGACAACATTCTTGTGAAGAACTATAATTCGAGATCCGTGGAAATAGAGCATATTCCAGAATCCAATTATAGTCGTGCCCTTAAGAGAGGGCGCCAAGAGCGAAACCCTAATCTTAGGGATACTTCTGGACGTCCTGGTCCATATAATCGCTCTACTTGGGAAGGTAACCGCCAAAATAGGCGAACACGGAACCGAAGGGGTCAACGTGGAAAGAGAGAGAGAGGCAACGCCTCTGGCCAAGTTGGTGGCGCCACCAACACTAAGAGCCATCTAAATGACGCTTTCAAAGCGCCTCAATCGATGGAGTTTGAGCAAAGAGATGTATGTTCTCGATGTGGAGTATCCGGTCATTGGGCACACATTTGTAGAGCTCGTGAAGAAATTGTCACCGCCTACAAAGCATATTGTGAAGCAAGAGAAGATCACTATGTGGAACAAGAAGATAATCTAGAGTGAAGGGTTGAAGACTACAAATATGGCTGTGATCAATAGATCGCCAATGTTGTTTAAGTCTTTATTTTTCCAAGAGATGTAATAGGCAATGTCCATATATTTTGTAGTAAATGCCATTGGTTTAGTTTTTCTTCACATATGCTCATTCAAAATGAGTATGATGTCTAGGAAGGTTTTGAGATAAGTGGTACTTAAGCAAGCTTTGCTCCACCGACATCTCTCTACTCACCTGGTCATATTTATTTTGAAGTTACCGAAAGAAGTTGTAGATACCTCTACTAGCATGACTAGTTTGCTATCTCACCAAGCATAAGTAACACCCTCTTTGGGACACCCACAAGCCATGGTGAGGCCCAACCGCTACTTGCATCTTGTAGCCCTATGTTCAAGCTACGCTACGGTATCCGGAAGTCGCAAATCCGTCGCCGGGAAGCCACCTTTCCGGCCTTGCCAAGTTGCCTCCACAATATGCATTTCTATACTAGAATAGTTGTTTGCTTGTCCCACATCGAAAACCATGTAAAGGAGATGGCTTCCTTCACCTATAAAAGGAACTCTCCTCCCACTTAAACACCATTCATTCCACAACATCCCATTACATACTTTGTAATCCCCTTTGGGCCGCAAGGCTCAACACACACTAGTTAAGCTTTCAAGTGGACGTAGTCTCCCGCTAAGGCGGGAGGTGAACCACTATACTTCGCTTGTGTCATTCTCTCTCTCTCTCTCTCACTAAAGCTAACTAGAGATCCCACGGATCACTAACGTTAACATTGGCGCCGTCTGTGGGAAGCCAACACAAAGGCTTCGTCACCTACCACGAACTTTGACCCGAAAGAGTCGAGTCAACGCTCATTCAAACATCAAATTGGGGTCGGTCAACGCCCGTAGGCCAAGTCAACGCCCATCAAGGCTTGATCAACTCTTGGTCAACGCTGAACTATTCACTTGGTCAACGCCCAACTCAAAAAAAAGGGGTCAACATTGACCACAAAAAAAAAAAAAAAAATTTTAGGTGCCAAATTGCTCTTGACACCCATTCCATCTTCAATCAATCATCAGCGGCGAAATCCTCCGCTGACCATCCATTAACGGCACCGCACCGCTGACCATCCTTCATCGGCACAATACCGCCGACCATCCTTCAGCGGCACCACACCGCCGATCATCCATCAGCGCCCCACTGACCATCCTTCAGCGGCACCGCTAGCTCAAACCACCACTAACTTAGCTCTCTTGGCCAAACACCACCGCTAGCCAAGACCTCCGCCAGCCGCTACCACCGGCCAGAGCACCGCGAGCTCCAAACGTCACTTGCCAAGCATCCCCACTCCGCGGCCAAAAATCTGCTCTGCTGGACAAGGGCTCCGCCGGCCAAGAGCTCCGTGTTTCCGCCAACAACCATCGGCGGTACCGCGAGCAAGCTCGGCTCCGCCGGACAACCCACTAGCTCGGTTCAACCGGAAAGCCCCCTACACATCTTCGCCGAGCACCAGTCTCCGCTCCACCGAAGTTCACCACTGAGCTTCACCCCTAGGTTCACCGCTGACCAAATGCTCCGCCGAGCTCCTCCGCTGACCAAGCTTCACACTATACCACCGCTGACGAAACCCGCTACCAACCGAGGGCCTAGCCAGTGGCTCTGCTCCGCCCAGCTCCGTTGAGTTCTCCACTGACACTATCTCCGCTGACACCATCTCCGCTGGACACCACCACCAGTGGCGCTCCCCAACACCAGCGGCTAGCCAGCCTGCCCGCAGCGCCTGCCAGCCTGCCAACACCGAGCATCAGCGCCGGCATCTTCCGCCCAACACTATCAGCGGCAGAACCTCCGCCGAGCTTCTACGTTGAGCAACTCCACCAAACAACTCCTCAGCCGAGCTTCGTCAGCGGCAACCATCGAGAACCTCCGCCAAGCTTCATCAATGGCAGCAAGGCTAGCCACCGCCAAACTCAGCGGCACCTTCTCCGCTCATCTCCGTCAACGGAAAGGGCTGGGCTCATTCAGCCTAAGCTGCTGTCAGCGGCACCGCCACACTGGGTCAGCGGCACCGCCACACTGGGTCAGCGGCAACACCAAATTTGCACCAAATCCGCTGAGTTTTCATCCCCACGATCTTCTCCGAGCACTTTGAATCTCTTTGGCTTGCACAGCTGATCTTTTCACTGAGCTTGCGGCAGGGCCAACCAACAAGATAAGTTTATGTTATTTCGATATGCACGACACGTGCCTTCTACTTGCGCATAATTAAGGCAGAAGCCAACAGAGACATAATTACAATGCTATGCCATGTGTACCCTTGTCTGCCATGCACACATACAATACAAGCATATTTAATCACTACACTTACAACATGCTCTTCATGCATGGGTATGAGGCGCCACAGAGTTTAATGTGATTCATGGTTATATATATATGCTGCTTTATTGAACACAATTATATATTATGCCATGTGTGCCCCCATGCATAGATCATCTTAATTCAACTAATTGTATGTCGGCAACTACGTTGCCATACAATTGAACAAAGTAATTGGCTTGTTCACACACAAACATACGTAGCTATCCATGATATATGTCTGTACCCCCACCGCCCAGGCACCACGTGCTTTTGCTTTCTGCATAAGTTAGGCGACACCTGCCTGCACAAACACTTCACACATATATGTATGTTTAGGCATGGACTTCTTGTGCCTTCCCAATCCGCTATGGACAACTATGCATGCATGTGCTATTAAGGTAGTTATCACACATAAGTACACATGCTCCAACTCAACCGCTAGCATTACTTGCTTATTTGTACTTCTCCTACGTGATCTACCGCAAAAAAACATAAATACTAGTGTTGATTTTACACACATATACTAATCACCTATTTTTTCGTTGCAAGGATACATAGTCACCAATCACCTCTCCAAATCGGTAAAATCACCATCCTTCTACTAAGGAACTTCGCCGGAGCAATGGACCGTCACGCTCGGCCAACTCCGCTAGCCTCCAAATTGGCATAAGATAAGTCACTTTATCTTATCTTTTACGCTCTATCAAATTGAGCTAGTGCCATGCCAATCACATGCTTCCATAACTTTTAAGCATGCCTACAACATTTCGTAAATTTGGCAACACTTTCTAGGTCTCACATGCTAGATATGCCATGCTTCACATACCGATCTCAATGATCCTTTAGCATATCTACAAAAATGCAAAAATGATATTAGCATCCACATTACAAGTACATGCTATACACATATGCCATGCTTCTATTTTAATTGCAACACAATTAAATAAACATGGGACACTCAAACAAAATATTATTACTTGCTCTATTTGTTTGTCATGTTTCATACAAGTACAAACTTTACGAGTCTATGGTCACCGCCAAGCGGTAAGGCAACGCCTCATAATGACAATGACCGCTACGCGGCATTGCAGTCAAGTTTCTCCTCCGAGAAATAGCAAATGGACTAGTTAACACAGCCCACGACAGTCATTGATCCGGCAGTTAACCCCGACGCTTGGGTACCAAAGATTGGGCTCGCTACCCAACACCCTCTGCTCCGTGTAGCTCCCCCTCAACAAATAATTTACCGACCATCCGGAGGTCCGTCGTGGCTGGGGAGTGGGGGACTCCCTGGCGGGCCTAGCAGGGGCCCACCCGAAAGGGCAAAAGCGTTCGCTCCAACCAATTCTAGATGGACGACGCACTCGCACTAATTATGCTTGATATATGGCACAAAGCTACGCTTTGGTATCAACCCGCAAGAACAGCCTCCTTGACTGGGGACTTCGGGGACTTGTACATACAGCCCAGCATAATTAGCAACGGTCACGCTCATGCCTCAAGGCATCACCTCGAGCTACCCGTTAATGCGCCGCCGAGCTTTTCCCGCTCATGCCTTCGCGGCACCCTTGAGCTTCCGCTCATGCCTTCCCGGCACCCCGAGCTTCCGCTCACGAGCTTCCGTTCATGCCTTCCCGGCACCCCGAGCTTCCGCTCACGAGCATACCGCTCATGCCTTCGCGGGACCCTTGAGCTTCCGCTCACGAGCTCACCGCTCACGCCTTCCCGGCACCCCGAGCTTCCCGCTCATGCCTTCCCGGCACCCCAAGCTTCTGCTCATGAGCTTCCCGCTCATGCCTTCCCGGCACCCCGAGCTTCCGCTCACGAGCTTCCCGCTCATGCCTTCCCGGCACCCCGAGCTTCCGCTCACGAGCTTCCCGCTCATGCCTTCCCGGCACCCCGAGCTTCCGCTCATGCCTTCCCGGTACCCCGAGCTTCCGCTCATGCCTTCCCGGCACCCCGAGCTTCCGTTCATGCTTTCCCGGCACCCACGAGCTTCCGCTCACGAGCTTCCCGCTCATGCCTTCTCGGCACCCCGAGCTTCCGCTCACTAGCTTCCCGCTCATGCCTTCCCGGCACCCCGAGCTTCCGCTCATGCCTTCCCGACAACCCTTGAGCTTCCGCTCACGCTTTCCCGGCACCCTGAGCTTCCCGATCATGCCTTCCCGGCACCCCAAGTTTCCGTTCATGCCTTCCCGGCACCCCGAGCTTCCGCTCTTGCCTTCCCGGCACCCACGAGCTTCCCGCTCATGCCTCCCCGGCAACACTTGAGCTTCCCGCTCATGCCTTCCCGGCAATCCCCGAGCTTTACGCTCATGTCTACTCGACACACCACACGTTAATGGAACATTGAATTTTTCTACCATTTGTCGTTTACCGACCGTGACAAATCAAATTCTTTTCACGTTCCATTAATACGAGCGAAAACCAAACAAACACAACCGTACGCGCGGTCATCGTTCATGAGTTACAAATGCATACCTTCGCGGCACTCATGCAACTTACATCTCACGAGCGTAACCCCGTCAAACTCGACCTCGTTCGTCTCCTTGCGCGCATAACACATTTATCATATGCAATCCATTTGCATTAACATGTATCACGCACCCCATACGTTTATATATGCCAACGCATACCCATACAACTCACATTTGTTGCCCAATGCAACGAGCATTCTACGTATGCCTGTTTTTTTGTCTTTGTTGTGCAGGTTAACGAGTCCCTTCTTGCTTACGGAGTTCGGGGACTTGTAGGGGCTCCGTACCGCCCGGTTACTTATGCTTGGTGACATCATGTGTATAACTCCCCAACCAAGAAGCTCCTCTTACTTGGGGACTTCGGGGACTTGTAGATACCTCTACTAGCATGACTAGTTTGCTATCTCACCAAGCATAAGTAACACCCTCTTTGGGACACCCACAAGCCATGGTGAGGCCCAACCGCTACTTGCATCTTGTAGCCCTATGTTCAAGCTACGCTACGGTATCCGGAAGTCGCAAATCCAACACCGGAAAGCCACCTTTCCGGCCTTGCCAAGTTGCCTCCACAATATGCATTTCTATACTAGAATAGTTGTTTGCTTGTCCCACATCGAAAACCATGTAAAGGAGATGGCTTCCTTCACCTATAAAAGGAACTCTCCTCCCACTTAAACACCATTCATTCCACAACATCCCATTACATACTTTGTAATCCCCTTTGGGCCGCAAGGCTCAACACACACTAGTTAAGCTTTCAAGTGGACGTAGTCTCCCGCTAAGGCGGGAGGTGAACCACTATACTTCGCTTGTGTCATTCTCTCTCTCTCTCTCTCACTAAAGCTAACTAGAGATCCCACGGATCACTAACGTTAACAGAAGTCAAACGACTACCTTTGTTTTGCATTAGCTAGCATTTGGATTAGATTCTCCTAATGGTTAAGAGACAATGATGTACTCCGTTGGCTTATGAATAAAATTTTGAGTTCTTTTCATTATGACTCCATTTTGATTCTGAGCATTTTACTTTTGTGACTACGATGGCTGGGTCATCAATATTAATTCAAGGACATGGAATAGCCCAAGTTCCCCTTGCCAAATGGCACCTTGATTACTGTCACAGAAACTCTCTACGCTCCTAGGGCAAATCATACCTATGAATAGCCAACGGATTCCATGCGAAAACGCATGTAGAGAACTGAAATGAGTTCCTTTGCAATACCTCTAATGATTGCGAACAAAGGCACATCTTAGAGAAGTTTATGTGTCTCTCTAGTGGACTGTATGTCACTATTCGAGCTATTAAATCCAACAAAGTTATGAGAGAAGATCTCTTGGATTTAGACACATAATGGCTTTGTCACGACAGGATATATAGGTCATCATAGTCATGATGATCCGTCTACTAAAGACTTCACATGGATATCTATTTTCTCGAGCGGAAAGAAGCATGAATCAAAAGTTGATTCTTGGACTAAGTGTGATTGCCGCCGCCGTCCACCACCAGCCTAGGGCAGGCACAGTCCCTATCCATGACACCATGGATGGCGTCCATCATGGTGATGGCGCCCTAGGTGATGCTACAATCACCAACTGTGCTTCAAATAGCGTTTCAGACGCTCAGGCCCAACCAAAATCCTCATTGGTTGCTTCTAAAGCCTCTCGCTCGTTTTACAAAGCCCGTTCCTTAGGGAAATTAGGACTGAGACCGTCCTATGCAAATGATATGAAAATACTCATTTTGTTCTTACATAGAATCCATGGGGATTCTATGGACTGATTCAACCAACTTGCGGACGTTTAAATATCTTATAATGTTGGTTGACACGCAAACACACTGGTCACGTGTTGTGCCATTGTCCACTTGTAATGCTACTTATGCTATACTTCTAGCACATATCATATGACAACGGGCTCACTCCCCGAATCATCCTATTCAGTCAATTGGATTTGACTATGCTAGAGAGTTTACATCGAAGACTTTCGATGGTTATTGCAATGGGACTGATGTTGGACATCCTATTCCCCTGTACACACCCAAATGGTCTCGCAGAAATGACTACGATGGTCGTCAGGATTTGGTAATGCGCACCAACCTCCTTATATCCGCTTGGGGTGATGCAATATTGCATGCATCTATGCTAATTCATCTACGACCCACCGCCACTCAATCTACCTCTGCGTTACAGCTAGTGACTAGGTACAAGTATCGTACTTACGCATATTTGAGTGTGCCATTTATGTGCCAGTTGCGCCGCCATAGGGCACTATAACAGGTCCTTACAGACGAATGGACAACTTTGTTGGATTTGAGACTCCGACAATCGTCCGCCACTTAATGCCCTTGCAAGGCGATCTCATTACCACTAGATTTGCGGGTTGTCACTTTTATGAGACAGTCTTCCAGTCGTTAGGGGGAGATAAGAACACAGATGTTCAGCAGGAACGACAGGAATTGTCGTGGCATGTCCACACTATGTCTCATCTCGATCCCTGTTAAAGTGACGAGATCACACATCTGCTATAAATATGCCTGCAAGGAAGGACGTAGCGCCACCCTACACGGAGGTAGGCATGGGGCCAACGCCAAAGAGAGTGGCACTCTGGCATTATAGGCCATGGCCCTAGCTAGGATGCGTGGGAGGCCTATGGGTTCGAATGATACTTTGACACAACCCAATCATTTGATCATCAAGACTCAAAATACGTCTCATGAGTATCTTCCGGATTATGGTTATCGTTGGGGGACGCCTCAACATCAGAACCTATTCTTGAGAATATAGAACTCTATGAAAATTACACTAGTGTACATGAGACGTGGGATAGAAACTCCATCATAATTGATGTTGTAGTTGCGCATGAGTTTGTTGAGTCCAATGATATTGAACCACGCTCCGTTGATGAATGAATGCCAACGTAGAGAAATTTGGCCTAAATGGAAAGATGCGATCCATGTTAAGTTGGATTCTCTAATGAAGAGGAAGGTCTTAGAGCCAGTGATGCCAACACCTCCTGACATAAAAAAACTATTGACTAATGGGTCTTTGTTAGAAAGCGTGATAAGAAAAAGAGATGGCAATCTCGCCTTATGGTGCAATGCTTCTCACAAAACGCCCTGGAATCGACTACGATGAGACATATTCTCTCGTAATGGATGTCATTGCACTCCACTACCCTGTCAGTTTAGTAGTTTCCGAATAACTGATCATGCAGCTTACAAATATGGTCACTACGTATCTCTATGGGGATCTAGATATGGAATGTACATGAAGGTTCATGGTGAACTTCATTTACCCAAGTCAAGTGGCTCTAGACCACGGAGCGCGTTTTACGTACAAAGAGGTTGAAACGCTCACTAAAGTGACTACTTGATTGGGAAGGGATATGCCCATGCGTTTCCATAACAAAATTCAGATTCTATCGCGGTTCATATTGGACATGATCTTCATTGGAAACCCTTAAAGAGTTAAAGGAAACCGCTGAACACTTGAAATCCGAGTTTGAGATGAAGGATTTTGGGAGAACACGATTATGTCTCGGTTTGGAACCTGAGCATCGTGTTGATAGATGCTTATGCATTTTGATAAGGTCAAACCTTCAAGCACCCCTATGATCGTCCGTAGTCTTGATCCTAAAAAGGATCATCTTCGTCTGAAGGATGATGACAAAGATGTGCTAGGGGCAGAAGTGCCTTACTTGAGTACAATAGGCGCATTATTGTACTTAGCTCAATCACTACTAGAATTTTGGCCTTAGATATCACGACAATTACATCGGTGAGGAATTCACGCGATGTAAAAAAATGTCATTAACATCGATTCCTCAAATACCGATTTCTATGCATATTACTGACATCGATTTTTACTGTTGACCGATGTCTATATTTTCATTCTAAAATTTTCAAAAACGCGGAAAGACTAAGTTTAAAACGTTGGTACACGCGGGGAAAAAAATTTTCCCACTTTACTTCACTCACTCTCTCTCGCCCTTCCCCGAAGCCCTATCCTTCTCCTCCCACTTTCCTTTCTGTTCAGCACCTAACCTCCTCTCCTCCTCCATCTCCGAACCGAACCGTCCTCTTCTTCCTTCTCCGCCTCCGACCAGAACCTGACCCTTCTCCGGCTCTTCCCCCAAACTGCTCTCTCTCTCTCGTCCTAATCAAACCACGTCCTCAAAGCCCCAGAAAACGAATTCGCAGAGATCGCTTTGTGGCTCATCTCCGAGGTGCGACCTGGCGTTGACTCATCAGAGGAAGGCGAAGAATATGGTGGCCACGGTGAGCCCACCCCGGTGGTTGGAGATCGGTGACGGAGGAGAGAGTCCTCCAGATCCACTTTTTCTCTCCTCCCTCTCTCTTTCGTATGTGCTTTTCTCTCTTCCTAGCTTTATAAAGGGGGCCATTCGGCTCCAAATTCTTATTCATTCTCTGAATCGCTTCTTCTTCTTGTTCTTCACAGAGAGAAAGATTGAAAGGATTGATTTTGAATCAAAGATTTAGGAATGGCTTCGAGAGTCGTTGATCAACAACAAGCCAGAGGTATTGCTTTCTGATTCTAATTGGGGGTTTTGTTGTTCTTGATGATTGTTCATCTGATTTGTGAAACGAAATGTTCATAACTGGGTGATTTTGATGAAAAGGCTTAATCTTTAGACTTTGTGTTTGTGTAATTGCATAACCCATGTTGAGAAATCGTAGATTTTGATGGTCCTTGGTGGCCTTTTGGTTTAAATTTTGCAAGAAATTTTCTGATTTGGTTTCTGGGTGTGGATAGTTCTCCCCCAATATGATTAATTTAGGTCCTCTATTATTTGCTGGTTAGAATCCAGATTGATCAGCTCTCACATCACATATTAGTTGTTAATTAGATTGTTGGTTTCACTTTTTTGATACTTGCCTTCATTATGTCATGGTTTATAATTTTAAAAGATTTTTTGGACCACCTTGATTACCAGAAGCTATATATTCAGAAAGGCACCATTGATTCTAGAATGAAGAGTCGTATTGTTACCAGGCATTATTAATCTTTTGCTGATGAGTGAACAGAAGATGTTAATACTGAAGTAATTTTGTCCATTTGATTTTTTTTGTGTCAAACTAGTTGATTGCAAAAGATTGAGACTATATATATATATATATATATATATATATATTCTGATCGAAACACTTAATACCTGATTAATTAGTTGATCATAATGTGGAGTCTTTGTGGAGGATGGATCTCTTGATGATAATGTGGAATATATATCTCATGATGATGCAGACCCTAGAGATGCTTTGAGAGATCGATGTATGGATGTCAGCAAAGGTACAGATCCAATTGTTCTCTCTCACCTTTTAATTTGAAGTTGATTCAAGGGTTCACATTTACAGAAGTAAACTCTGTCAAAGTTACTAGTTGTCATTTCTTATTGGATGGAAAACTTCTTACTAGTGGCGGCCATGATAAAGAGGTGAGTGAGTGAATTTCTACATTGCGAAGAAGAGATCTGGAAAGAATTCAATTCTGCTCCATATTGACTAATTGGTTCTTTGGAAACATAAATGGGAAACTGGTTTAATTGTTTCTCAAGTGCAGTAACTTCTTCTTTCTGGTGTTGCTTTTGCTTATTAAGACTGCTTGTTGATATATGGTGCAGGCTATATTATGGTACACTGATACTCTGAAGCCAAAATCTACACACTACTAGAATTTTGTTCATAGACATCGGTTCTGGACCGATGTTAAACTAATTTTCGACCGATGTCTTAGTGGGTGTAGAGAAAAGTATAGACATCAGTATAAGCGCGTTTTCAACCGATGTCCCAGACAACAACCAACATCGATTCTAACAAATAAATCGATGTATAATCGTTATAATCATCATATTTTTGTATGTTAGGTATGTCTAATTCTTCATATTTTCACATTTTATGCTTAATAAAGTATATGTCAAACAATACCTACGTGAACATTTGCATCGATTTCTATTCCATAAGCGATGTCCAGTACACTTGTAGACATCAGTTGCCATGAGTATGGTTTGTTCGTGGGCATTTTTACATGTAGCTTGGCACATTATTTTCTTGGGACCGATGTCTGTATCTTTAGGCGTCATCGGTTTTTTTTTAAGGCCTGATGTTTCATTTAACACAGCACATCGTTTTCATTTAAGCAAAACGATGTTCAATGGTTTTATGTACATCGCTTGCTTTTTCTAGAACCGATGTGTTGTTTCATTGTAGACATCGCTTTTGTTTTGTAAAATCAATGTGCACTGATTTTGAGTACATCGGTTCTGCGGACACAACTCGATACATTAATAATCATAAGACATCGATTTTTATTTTGATACTGATTTCTAATCTCTCAAGTGACTTCGTTTTCCTTGGCATTACTGTTTTGTTATGCTTTTATATACTTCACTTCATTTTGACAAGCGTGATGAGCTAAGTTTGCATCTAGCTGCTGCTAGGAAAAGAAATGCATTTCATAATCATCCAAAAATTGGGGCTCTCCTTAATTTTCTTTCCAAATTCATGATTGAACATATGTCACAAAAGAAAACCCCAAAACCTACAAAGGCTAGCCTAGAAACATATGAGCAACAATCTACAAAATTTCAACACCAAACTTTGCTTCAAAGCAAAAACTAGCCTTGCTCAAAATTCATCTTAGTAGTCAAGTGCAAGAGAAATATGTATTAAGCTAAAGGTTCACATGAAGTGAAGTTAACAGCGGTAACCAGACCAATGTGACTAGATCACCTTATCAGGCTTGCCCATCCATTTCACTTCACACCCTAGCTCTTCATATTTGGCAGCCAAATATTTCACAACTTGTAATCCAAGGCCCTGCAAGAGAATGACAAAGTCAGTTTCACAGTGCAACAAAAACCTAATGACAGTGATTTTTGGTATTACTAAACTAAACAAAAAGAAATACCGACATGACTGAGCTTAAAAGGTACTAAAAAGGCAGTGAATCTCAATACACATAATTCACATCGGAATACCAAGTGAGAAAAAGCATGACCACTTTACCTTATCACTATCATCTCTCATCACATTTGTGGTCAAAGCCATCAAAGCCATCAACTTTTTCTATTGCTTTATGTACTTGCTATGATTTATTTTCTAAATATTCATAGAACCTGTTCAAATTATGTTTTATGCTTCTTTAATTTTCACAAATTATAGGAGACATAATCCTCCTCATACTAAGAGAAAAACTAAAACTGCTCAATTTGGATGGTTCTCTTAAAATTGATCATTAAAGTGCTGCTAGCTACCCGAAAAGACAATGGTGATCATTTAGTTGTTGCTTCCAAAAATTTGAGTACTTTCTTACAGCTGAAAAGTACTTTACTTTACGTGCTGGACTGCAAGCTCCTTTACCTACACGGTTACAAAAATCTGGACGTAAAGAGAGATTGCAAATAACAAAGCTTTTAATTGATAGTAGTGATGGGTCATTCTCAGCTAAGTGATGGGTCAAAAAAATTCTCCTCCTCTCTCTGTGGCTCTATGCTGCTAATTTGAAATACAAGAATCATTTTAGTTCCAAATTTCAGTAAGTGACTCCTTGCTAATTTGAAACGGTGATAACCACATAAAATAGCTACATGATAATTATACTCTGCCTTGGAGAAAAAAGGATAAGACTTGAACACTGGTAAGACAATGAAGATAAGATACGGAAACCACTGATATTTTACTGATTAGAGAAAATCAACACTGTACCACACTAAAAGCATACCTCCAGACAACACTCGCACAGAAGCAGCGGTACTCTCCTCTATAGATTTGATTAATGATCCTTGTTTTCCAATTAAATTAATCGCTTGTGTGGATGCTACCAACAAACGGATGGAACAGAATGCAACTCCAGCAGCACCAGACAACTCTGCCTCGCCTGCACACTTAGATAATCCAGCGACACGTTTGAATACTCTTATTACAGCATCCATTGCAGGGGAAAGAGGAGCCTCTGGCTATTCCCTTTTGGAGATCAGCACCTAAGTAAACAGATTGTATCAGAAATGTTGTGACAAAGAATGATACCAATGTAGACATTTAAGTCAAATTGCTAGTTGAGGTGACATGTATCCATGGAAGGTTGCTAGTTGAGGTCAAAGTTAAATCTATTGATTCAAATAAAGGAACTTACTGCTCTTACATGCATCAACAATGTCATGACCGGTATATATTACATCTTGCATGTCATACTAGCATCTCTCGATTAACTTGATATAGTAGATATGACCTTATTAATACAATTCCAAATGGTAAAAAGCTGCAATATATGGAGATTCAAGAAGTATAATCATCAACTTTCAAAATAAGAAATCATAATTCCACCCCTGTACACCCATGAGAACCCATATCAGTGATAAGGTCACAAAAGCTCTTTGAAGACAACCCAAAGCGCACTGCATATTTATATACCAAGAAACCCAGGTCCATCTCATTCTTAGTCCAAGAATCCAGCCACATTGTAGAGGTGTAAATCGTGCGAAAACCTGACGAGAGACCAATGTAGAAAATTGAATATACAATTATCAAGAAACAGATAATAAACGCAGAAACAACCACCAATAGAACATTAACTTCTGAAGAATTTTCCAAGAACCAACCAACTGTCACTAAAATTGTTCTTGCTTACCATTCTCAAGCTCATACAAAATCATATCATCAGCAAATTCATCACCATATGAAGAATTGAACATACAATGCAGATAATCATTAAGCAAGTGTTACAAGAACAAATCCACAATAATAATTACCAAGAACACTCAAAATTTTCTATGACCCAGTTCAATTGGGACTCACAAACAGAAGCAGGGGCAAAATTACAAAGTATAAACCACCATGACCATTTAATCGACACATCAAAACAAATTCCCCAGACTCTGTTAGTTTGGAGGACAACGCATCTATAACCCTTGCACTAAATCAAGTCAGGAAAAGGCAACCATAAGCTCAATGAGACTCAAGAACAAGTATCACACTCATTGACAAAAGTTCCGTCCTTAGATTTTAAGTCTATTACTAGTTTAATAGTAGTTATGTTCTCCATTTTAACTTCTTTAATAGTAGTTTAATAGCCACCATTAGCAGAACAAAGATATACCCATTAAAGAAAAATTAGAAACACCCTCAAAGTTCCACGCTTTGCACTGGAAACTAAACCAACATTGCAGAAATCCCAAAAACAAACACAGAACAGAACACCAAGAATGTTAGAGATTTCTCTTACAAGTTTTTGTTCCCGATCTGACACGATCTCCAATCTCTCTCTCTCTCTCTCTCTGAGATAGAAATCTCTCTTCTTTTTTCTGAGAGAAGGGTCTAAATTCTCTGTAGAACAAGTTCCTAATGTTTTGTTAAGAACAAGTTCCATGAAGAATGTTTTTATCCAGATCCCAGTAAATAAATTGTTTTTATCCAGATCCCCAAAGCCCTACCTGGGAGAATCTTAGTACTTCCAACAAACAGTACATCCCCGATAACCATCTCAGCTACAATATTCAATTTCAGAATACACAAAACACTCAATCAACTAATTGAACCATTAAAATCTCAACTGAATTAAGAAAGTATGAATGGAAATTGAAAGTACCGAAGATGCAGCCGAGGTTCCAAATGTCCGCCAAGTCAAGTAATCTGTGGACCCAAGCAAAATCTCCAGCACCTGGTAACAGAGAGTGACCATGTCCAGCATAAAAACTCGCAAAAGAAAGTGAAAGACTGACTGATCCCATCGCCAATCTTGAGGCTCTGTTGTTTCTAGTCAAGCAGCATATTCTTAGGTCTAGGTTTCCACAAAGCAAACGATGGGAAGTCTGTCAGACGTTGTAAATTATCAAACAGTCAGAATTGCAACAAAACAAAACAGAAAAAGTACAAACACAACAAATCTCCCACAAGCCTGATACCATCAACTGAAATTGACTCTATCATTTACATATATAGAACTAGAACGATACGTACTAAGATTACTTCGCCTCCGACCGGCGACTCCTAGAATCCTTCTACAGGCAAATCCTTCGAATCCCACAACGGAGTCGTTCTCTGAAGTGAGTCGCGCCGACTGGCCGCCGCTCTCTTGATTCGATTCCACAGGCTAAGACTGAACGGCACTGTTTAGAAATGCTTCGACAAATAAGCTGAGGACGGACTGGACGAAGTCGATGCCGGACTGGACGAAGTCGATGCCAGACTGGACGGAGTTGATGCCGAAGAAGCTGAGGACGTAGATGAAGGAAGGAAGGAAGGGAGGAGATGGAGGTCGGGTTTGGGAGGAGATCCAGATTGGGGTGAGTTTAGAATGAAGGCAAGTTCGAGTGAGAAGGAGGCCGCGCGAGAGCTTAGGGTTTTCTGTCTAACTTTTGGGATCGGGCTTTAATTTTTTTTTTTCTAAGTGTGAAAGTTTTTAGATTTAGTACCCGCTTCTTCAATTCACTTAAAACACTTAGCGCGTTTTGCAAAAATAGGTTCCCGCAAATTTTCAAACAAAACTTTTAACACCGGTCATTTTAAGACCCGATGCTAATGATATACATTTAAATCGGTATTTTCGTAAAACGATGTTAGATTACGTTTTTACATCGTGTGCAAGTCTGACCGATTTAAAACATGCGATGTCTATGAACAGATTTCTAGTAGTGACACTTGAAGAACATTCAGCTTTGATAACTAGGGGGTGCCGGGTATGCCACATCTTGCAACATCTTCATTCAACAAAACTGTCAGTCTGGGATGCTGATAATGTGAGTGTAATATTCTGATCTTTTCCATCATATTGTCACATTGTGCATAGCTTGTGCTTTGTTATCGAACATGTCTAGAGTAATCAATATTTATATTTCTCGATCTTGAGTAATCATAATACTATTTGTTTCTTACCCTTATCTTCGGAAATCTTTCCAGTATGAGCTTATCTCTGTTGGTTAACCATTTTAATTTTTTTCTTGGTGGTCTATATTCTTGCAAGTAATCTTTCTGATCATTTCAATTGATATGTAATGAGTTGTAAGAAAGTTTTGTTTATGTCTTAATCTGCAGCCTGGTTATTCACTTCATACTATCCTAAGATGTCATGGTAAAAAGTAACTTATACTCTTTTCTTTTTATGGTCTCTAGCATCGATTTCTCAGAGGGCACGCTGGAGTTTAGCATATGATGGGATAATTGTTGGTTGTTGTTTATGATAATTTGATTAATAGGGGAAGATTTGAAAGTGCAGTTTCTTTATGTGAAATTTCGGTCAAGTTTCCTTAAGGAAAGTGCTTGTGATACTATAGATATTTGTTTCTAACCCATGCTCCAGATTTGGTTTCTTTTTTCTTTCTGGTTCTTAAATAGAGGTATGATTCATTGGATTGGAGAAGCTACAAGAGCTTAACTTGTCTTCCAACCTGTTGGACTCAGTGTCTGACACCATTGGACTGCTGCAAAATAAGGTTGTAGGTGTCTTTGGCAACAAGCTTGCTGCTCTTCTTGACTCTTATTTGGCAATAAGATCCTCTAGTTTTGTCTTCCTATGGTTTATTTAGGAGACTTCAATCTTGTTCTTTTCTTTTGCTATTGTATATAGAGAAGTTTAGGCCATATGTCCCCTTCTCCCTACTCTTTGTACTGTTTTTATCAATAATATTAATGAGAATTTTCTTTTGCTTACCACTGGTATTCTCATTGTGATACTTATCTAGTGAAGAAACTGATTTAGTAATCACTTCTAAACTATAAATTGAAGCAAAAAGAATGAAGACACAACAATTTGAAATAACAAACTGATGTTATAAATGACTCAGGACATCAGTTCTATCTATAGAACATATGTCTAATACTGACATATAAATCAGTTTCTTATGTAAAACGATGTCTTAGTAGGAAACAAAATCAGTTTTTTATAAATCAAACGATGTCTAGAGGCATTTTATACATCGGGAGCTTATAAGAAACTGATGTCTAGAGTCATTTTTAACATCGGCTAAAAACCGATGTCTGGGATTTCCCGATCTTTAACATCACCCACTAAGACATCGGTACATTTTTTTTAACATCGGTTTCTAGCCGATGTTAAAGGCAAAAATTCTAGTAGTGAATGCACAAGACCGGACATCTCATTTGCAGTGAACTTGTTAGCTAAGGTATAGCTTTGCGCTAACGCGACGCCATTAGATTGGTGTAAAAGATATTTTTCAATACTTGAGATGTATGATTGATATGGGCTTGTTCTATCCCTACAGAGAGACGATGGATTCGGACCCATCACACACCAGGAATGCCGCCAACACTGGCCTGCGTACACTATCCCCATCCCAAAATGATAAGCGTTTTGGAAGGTTTAATTTGCTGATGTTGGGTATCTCTCTGACCCACACAAAGGTCATTACCAAACTGGTGAAGTGTTCACCATGGATAAAGACTGTGATATCTTGGAGGTCTACAGAATAGACCCTAGTCGCTATATCTTTGAACAATGCATAGATTATTGCTCTTCACAAAGTGGTTCATGAATGTATATGGATTGGATCCATAATTACGCATGTTCGAACAATTGTAGTTTGAAGTCTACCACAGATGAGCCTACGAGCATATAGGATAATGCTGCTTGTTTTGAAGCAAGGCTACATCAAAAGCGACCACACCAAGTATAATCAGCAACAACAGACTCTCCTCAAGATTGAAGTGAACTAGGTTCAATTTGAGGACAGTGCGGCAAACTTTCTCACTAAGTCATTGCCTAAATTCCACTTTCGGGTAACATGTTGGTAACATCATTTGCGGAAGTTATCCGAACTCCCATGACCGTAGTCATCAGGGGGAGGTGCAGACATTAGGGGGAGATGTCTACATGTATAGTCTTGAAACGTGGAGGGTGTGTTGTGCTCTTTTTCCCCTTCGACCGAGGTTATTTTGTCCCATTGGGTTTTTGTTACTTGGCAAGGTTTTTTAATGAGGCAACGAGATGAGCACCACGTTTGAGCGACAAAAGGGGGAGTGTTCAAGTAAATCCAGAATATGTGTCTGGCCCAAACTCGAGGTTACTTACTCTAGTTGAAATATGGTTTATATTAGAGATATTCTCGGAGAATCTTAGGAGATATCCAATCTGTGTACGATTATGTTTCCATGTACAACTCTATCTCTATGCTTGTAATCCTCTATATAAAGAGGCCCTATTATCAATGAAAGCACAACTCAATTCTCTCCCAATTCAGTTTTCCTTAAACAAAATTGAGTTTATTATTTTTTGTTTGTTTTTTCCTAATATTTAGATTGTAGATGATAATTAATGACTGCTACTAACATGGAATTTTTTCTTACCTCTTAATTTAGACATACGTATTTTCCAAATTCAATTTATTAATGCAATTTTTTTTGGGTGGTGCCATTTCTCTATTCACACACCCTCTATATTTTTCTATTACTTTAATTCAATTTATTTTTTACAAATTACCCTAACTACCCTCTTTTGCAATTCTGATTTTTTTTTTTTTTCTACCCGCAGACGAGGACATCAAAACCCTTATTTTGCAAGTCAATTTCTGTTCAAGTTTTGCCCTAGCTACTTCCCAAACTCCAAACTGCATGAAATTTTAGCATGCTCTACCTTATTGTGTTTACTTTGATTCTAAAAAATTTCAAGTTCATTGCTGCACAAATACATTTTTAGTAAATCTCCAAAGCTGAACTGTTCCTGCCTTAAGGTTCCACTTTAAATTGTGTTAAATTTGGTCTTATTCTAAATTTCTCTTGCTTGAGAACCCCTTAAGTCATACCCCGGGTTTGGGGTGTGACAAATTGGTATAAAATTTCCTAATTTCTCTTTAGATTTAGCATGAACAAGTTAAGTTTTGAGTGATGAGGAAGTAATCAAGGAAATTGAGTGTTTTGTCTTATTTATTTTTGCAGGGCAACTAAAATATTTACTAAAATGAGGAGCACCTTTGTTGCTTCCTGAATGTTGACGATTTTAATGATCGAGGTAAATTATTTTTCTAGGTCATTAGCTAATGTTCTTAAAATCTTATGTAGGGTTGATGATTCAAATTTTTTGCTTACATCAGAATTTTCACCATGATCTTTAGATTTTGCATGAAGAAGTTAAGTTTTGAGTGATGAGGAAGTAATGAAGAAAGTTTCTGTGACTACTGATATCCATTATAAAACTCTGCATTGACTAATATTTTGCTTTTTTTGTTTATGTTTTGTTGCAGATTCGTAATGCCATTACATAACAACAATCTTTTGTCTGAAGTGCTATTATATTTTCTTTGGATGCTATTTTTCAATATTTGAGATATTATTGCATAGGATCTACTTGTTACATACCAGAAATAATGTTCCAAAGTCTATTGTTTTTTTTCATCCTAATGTTGAACTTTTATTTATGGGTGAGTGTTCTTTCAATACAGTTATCTAAAATACATTATATTAAGAGTTTCATACCATTGATTATGCGTGTGTCTGCATTTGTCTAGCCCCTCATGTAAGTCTTGTTCAATTAATTTTGAACTATACTCCAATTATTTTTGTTTTCGTACCCATAAATTTTCCAAATTTGCAGACTACGTCTGAAAATGGCTTATTGCCAATCTATAAGAGACGAGAAACTTTAATAAGCTAGGTGCAATATTCAAACCCCAGACAAACAAAGGAGTAAAGCACGCGTCTTACCCCTTCTACTCGTATGAGGACAAACCTTGCAATTTAGATGATAATTGATTCATGATTGACTTGCCGAATAGAAAAAAAGAGAAAAGAAAAATAATTAGAATTGCAAGGGAGGGTAATTAGGTTAATTTGTAAAAATAAATTGAATTAAAGTAATAGAAAAATAGAAGGGGTGTGTGAATAGAGAAAATGGGTGTGTGAATAGCACCACCCATTTTTTTATATGAAATTAATCAATATTTGGAAAGAAAATTTAATGCCTATTTCTTGACACCTAATTCAATATATTAATGCTATTTGGAAAGAAAAATTATAAGAAAGAATTTAATTAAAGGAAGAAAAATGTGAATTAGTACATAATTAATAGCCGATGTTTTTTTCCACCTATGTACGAACTCGGCTATTTCTCAAATAATTTGATATCGGCTATTTCTCAAATAATTTGTAGCACGAACTCGGTCCAACCTTCTATGTCCATGGTTCATGTAATACTCTAATAAACCATTAACTGTTACTTTAAGTAGTCCTCCCATATATCTATGGAATCCATCCATCAGAAGATTCAAGGAACTACCTAAAGGGCTAAAGGCCTCCTCCGTGAGTATGACTATGGAGGATTTCCGGAATATAGTACTTTTCTTGGATTTGGATTCCGAACGATTATAAAATTGTGAAAATTCATCAATTCATCAGAGGGGAAATTGTTTTATGATGAAGTTGAGGTTTATAACCTTAGATTGAATTCGTGGAGAAGAACTAGCGCGGTTCCTCCATAATCAAGAGATATCAGAATGCGGGGTACATCTGTACACTTGAATGGAGTTGTATTTTGGAAAGTATTTGATTATTCTACGTATAGTCATTCCATCCTTTCTTTTGACATGAAAAGCGAGGTTTTCAGTAGGATTTTACTTCCTAGACTGCAAACTCCCAATGTGATTTGTTCCTATATTAGTCTTCAAGTGTTCAAGAAATCGCTGGCGGTGTTTCACTTCGATCGGTGCCCTTCCACTATTGACATATGGGTTCTGGAAACGGAGACTTGGAAAATGATTCACACCATTCGTCTGCCTGCTGGAAAGATAAAAGGAGAAATACCACAGCCTTTGTGCTTTGCTAAAAATGGTGGAGTTAATGTAGCTACGTCAGCAAAGGGAGGGGAGAGTGGTTATTATTTGGGTGTATATGATCCTAAATCTCCTCGTGCTAAGGATACTAAAATAGGTATCGATTATCAAAGCATGTAGATTGATTCCTATAAAGAGAGTCTCCTTTTACTCGATTGAATTCTTAGGTTGCAAAATATAGGTATTTGAAATTTTGAATGTGCTAAGCATGGGGTAGAGAAGGTTGATCGAAGAACTCGACATTGACAACGCATAATCAATCCCTAGGCCTCGTGTGTTGTGTATTGAGTGCGTAATAATTTGAGATAGTTGTTGTAAAACTAATTTGCTTGAGAGCTGAGTATTTGTTCAATTATGTATTTCCTACGAAGTGATCATCATTTGAATCTGTATCCGAGTATTCTCTCAAGCAGAGCCCTAGGGTTTTGAGTCTAGTGCGGCGGCATCTCATTGCCGTCTGTTTCAGCCCGGGGAGCTCTCGTCGTTGGTTGTAGTGGCAGAAGGTTGGACCAATTCTGGCTTGTCTTGGTGGGATCGACGTTCTGCAGCGCGGAGCTAGATCGAGGTCAGGTACGTTGGAGACCGCTGATCGACTCGGGTTGAATCTCTTGCTGTTGGAGAGAGCAGATTCGTAGTCGGGTTGGATCTCTTGATCCAGCCTCCGGTGTTGGGTGTATCTGCATGTTTTGATCGGTACAGCAGGGGCTTGCTGTGGTCTTGGGTTGCGGAGCTTGGGATCGGCAAATTGTTGATTGGTTTTCTCTCTCTCCGGCGCCGTAGAGACGTATACCAAGGTTGTTATGACTTATGATTTTGGTGATTATCTGATCGACGAGAGATGGTGTGGTGGAAGAGTCGGCCGCCGAAGATTTTGATGTTGGTGGCAGCGGCAGCGATGGCCTGGCAGAGAGATTGGGCTTCTACTTACTTAATTGAGTTTTGGGCTTGGGACTTTGGGCCTGGGCTCAAGTCGACTCAGATTTCATAGATGAGCAAAAAGACCAACCTGATGCCAAGGTTGTTGGCTGCTGAAGAGTTTGAGGCGAGTACTAGTTCTGACCCCAAGGGGAAGGAGAAAGTACTTGCTTGGGGTTTCAAAGATATAGACATTCTGAACTCAAGCCTTTTAAAGTAGGAGTAATTTCTATAAGTTTATTTAAGACGTTTCTAGTTGATATTTGTATCACAAATGCGTGATGGCAGGTTAGACTAGATGAATAATTTTTTTTTCCGTACAAAGCGAGATTATTCTTGTTTAACTTAGGCTTGCTGTTTAGCGAGCGTCACTTTAGACTTTAATAAGTTTAGTTTGGCTTAGATAAGTTATCTGGTTTATTTTTTTATATTTTTTTTTATGTAAGTTCTGTTAGACTCTAGCTTGTTTTCATGACTTTTTTTTTTTTATGAAACGAGAGGAGGACTAACTCATCGCCCTCTCTCGGAAATTTGTTTTCATGACTTGATTACTAATAAAATTAATTCCTATATTAAAAAAAAAAAAAGTTGTATCAATTGTTTTGACTGTTAATATCCGTAGAAAATGTAACGGGTACAATAGTAGGGTGGAAATTTCTTAGTTCACCCTCCACATGAATTTTTACAAAATACACGTTCAGTTTTATCCTCACAAAGATGGGGGCTGCGGAGTGGGCAGGAATTATGGATGCATAAGCGTCAACCCAAGTTGGAAGAAATGGAGCAACACCTCCAACGTCATCTTTGTGGAGTCCTCCTACTGTGGGCTCCTTAAAGCTTGATTGTGATGCATCTATAATTCAAAATGGGGGGTGGGAATTGGAGTTGTTTGTAGGGATAGTGGAGGTGCAATGGTAGCAAAGTTGGGTGAGAGGGTCCTTCGTAGACTCAAACCACGCGCTGCTGAATTGTTGGCTATCATGAGAGGCTTGGAATGGAGTTCAGCCCATGGTTGGAGTGGTTTGTTTGTTGAGACTGATTGTTTAGAGGCGGTACACCTTATTAATGGAAGTGTTGAGTGCCTTGCTTAGGAGGGATTGTTGGTCGACAGAATTAAATCGATGATGGATTCTGTTGGTGTTCAAAGCGTTCATTATATTCCTAGAGGGGCTAATATGGCGGCTCATGTAGTAGCAGGATTCGTAGCTCGTGATACTGGGCGGTATGTTTGGTTAGGGATTGGGCCTTCTTGGCTCATGGATGTTATCCATGGTGACGGACCTATAACTGGTTTGGTTAGTAGGGAAGAGAGTGGGGATTTAGTGTCCACCACTAGTCATTCCCATATTATGTAATTTGCTATTTCTTTAAATAAAAGTATTATTCATTCTAAAAAAAAAAAAGACAAAAAATTGGAAAATAAAAGTAAAACACACCCAATAGGTAATTAAGTCCGCCACCAGAGGCACGATTTGGTCGAGCACTTGACTTTAAACCAGACATTGGGGTGTCACTGGAACTAAATTCACATTCAAAGTTGAAAATCATTCTATCTTTACCAAAGTCGAATTAGAATATGGCATCAAAATTGAAATTTCATCAGTTTAATCCTAATCCTCCTCTTCATAAGTTTAAAATCACAATCCAGTTTGATCCTAATCCTCCTCTTCATAAGTTTAAAACCACAATTTGCTAGTTTCCCGCTGGTTGCAGACTCGATTTTGATAGCCAGCAGCCACCTGATAATACATTCAACTTCTCCTTCATCAATTTCATCCAGTATCCAGTAGTCCTTGCTATCTGCAATGATTTTTGTATCAGGCTAATACCTTACTCAGGGAAGAAGCAATGTAAAGATGTTACTTTACACCTTAATGAAAATTCAAAATTACTTGAACGGGGTTTCATCGTTTGTTCATAATATGTGTGCGTGTGATATTTGTTGGACTGGTTTAGGTATAAAGCATTCAAAAAGTTTCATAGATTGTAGGTAATGCTTTTACACAAGTTGTTTGTTATTTGGTATAATTACGCAGTAGTAGCGTCTGAGCACCATCAAGGCTCTTCTTATACACACTAATAATTGGATAGATGAAAAGGAAATATGCCCAGCCTAGTACTACAGATTTTGGATTCTTTCTCGTGATCCTCATTTTCCATTGAGAATTGGTTTTCTTTTGGGTTTGTAATTTGACCTGAATTATGTCAAATTATATTGTTATAGTGTGAAAAACACACTTTAATTCTTCGAAACCTTATCCATGGCTAAGCATAATTTTTTAGAACCAAAATGAGGGTTTCTGTAATAATTTTCTTTGTGTCTGAGATCTATCACTTTTGAGTTTATTTAGTAACTTTGGTTCCATACATTTATGTAGATAAATGTTGGTAGAGGTAGGGCTGGAAATTTAGCCCGAACGGTCCGGGCCCTTTAAAAAAATTTAGCAATTTTATAAAGCCCGGCCCGAAAACATTATATAACAGGCCGGGCCCGGTCCTTAGAAGTCAGAAAAAAGAAGCCCGAAGGCTTGAAATCATGTAAAGTCTAGCAATTATTTTATTTTTTATTTTTCTAGTTTTCTCTCTCCTTCCTTCACTCTCTCTTCTTTCGTTCTCTTCTTTTCTTCCCATCTCTTCTTTCTCCAGTTCCCGTCTTCTTCTTGTTCCTCTCTCCCTCTTTTTTTTTTTTTTTTCTTTTCCCTTCTCTTCCTAAGCCTCCTTCCCCATCAAATCAATGGTAGATCATTAGAGAGAATTCCTTTTAGAGAGAATTCCTAGTCTGCCTTTGTCACTCAACCCCAAAATCTGCAAAACTCCATTGGAACAGTGGCTCTTCCATTCCATCACCCGCATATCTCTCTCTCTCTCTCTTTCTCTCAATCTCTCTAGATTTTCTGTAGCTTTGCCAGGAAAATAATGCACAAAAGGTCTGGAAGCTTGCAAAGATCTGGAAGCTGAATCTGAGTCGGGGAAGTTGATGCCGAATCTGAGTTGTGCAGATTGCAAAAGTCTGGAAGCTTGATTCAATTACGAAGTTTGAGTTTGATTTCCGAGTCTGAGCAAGAGGATCGAAGTATGAGCTTGATTCCCATCTTCCATAAACCCAGACTTGGAGCTTTGATCTGGGCAGAGCAATTTGGGTTTGGAGCAGTGGAGCTTAGGGATCTGCAATTTGGAACTTCGATAATCGATTTGTTGTTTTTTTTTTTTTTTTAGCCTTTTGGGCCTGAAAGCCTGCAAAAACCCGACCCGGGAAAAACGGTCTGGGCTCATCTCTGTCCCAAAAATTAAAAAACATTATTTAGGCCCGGCCCGAAAATTTCGGTCCGAGTCCGGGCCCTTCAAATTTTACACGGGCCGGGCCCATTCCCAGCCCTAGGTATAGGTTACTTGCGGTAAAGAAGGCATAAAAAATAAAAAAGTAACAAAAATAATACCTCAGCATAAGTATTCGATCCGGCCCATGCATATTTTCGAGCCGGGCCCGACTCGCTTGATTATTAAAATCTCCAAAACACGTCCTTTCCCCCAAACATAAATCTTAAAACGAAGTTTCTGAGCTTCTTGGGGAAGAGAGAAACAATACACAAGTTTCTTCCACTTTCGTATTCAACGCGTCGCGAAATGGTTAGCTTCCCAATGTTCCGATCTTTTCAACTTTCTTCCCAGCAATTTTTGTTGTTTAATCTCAATTCAACGTTAGAATTGCATACTTAACGATTCGAATATGTTGAGCAATAGCTTTGACATCAAAGAATGGATCTGGGTTTTTGAAGCTAACGAGTTTTGGGTGATGGGTTTGGTTTCTGACTTGGTTTGTTGGCTTTGGTATTGGGTGAACAGGCAAGCCTCTATGGAGGGCCTTCTAGGAAAGAGAAACCTAGAGCGAGACATCATGGGTTAAATCAGCAAAAGAGGCAAGAGATTAAGGAAGCCTTCGAGTTGTTCGACACTGATGGCTCAGGTAATTAAAGTTATAGTTTTTTTCTTGTTCGGTTGTCTTGTTTGTATAAGAATGCTTTGATTGATCAAGGTTTCTGATTATGATCATGTTGTGTTGTTTAGGCACTATTGATGCCAAAGAGTTGAATGTTGCCATGAGGTATGGTTTCTTATCTTGAACTCTTGTGGACTGGTTTTGACATGTTTTGTTAACAACTGATACCTTTTGTCATGACAGGGCTCTTGGATTCGAGATGACAGAAGAGGTAAAGTAACTTCTCTGCCGGTGTAGACTCATTTGTTAAGCTTGTATTTGTGTGTATCTTTTAGTTTGGGAGTAGAACCATGCCCATAGCATACTTGTTTGTGTAGTTGTCAAAATTATATTAGGTATCTTTTATCTGGTTGATAGGGCTTTTGGTTTTGAGATGACAGAAGACGTATCTTATCCGATTTGAGGGAAATGGCCATAACCCATGTGTGAATTTACCCAAAAATTGTATCTCTAAGTTCGCTCTTGTTGGGACTACAGAATTTCTGGCTCAATTATCTTCATCGAGGGGAAAAACTTTTGTTTGCTTGAACTAAATCCTTAAAAGGGCATCTGTAGTTTCATTTCTTTCAGATTGTTTGTTGATCAACACTATATTCTTCTTCTGCCTCATTTTTATTAATGCCCCTCTGGTGCAACCTCAGCTTTTCTGTGTGATGCTAGGTTCTTAAGTAACCAACCATTTCAGCATTTGAATTTCTTGAGAGTATTGTTGTTTCCACTTGAAAGTCTATGGATATCGACTCGATGGCTGACATATTGTCTGTTGTTTCTTTCCAGCAAATTAACCAAATGATTGCAGATGTTGACAAGGACGGAAGTGGTGCCATTGATTTTGATGAGTTTGCTCACATGATGACAGCCAAAATCGGGGAACGGGACACAAAGGAGGAACTGATGAAAGCATTCCATATCCTTGACCAAGATAACAATGTATTGCTCTTTTATCAGTTACTAAATCTAAATTAGTCTGGAGTTTTATTTTTCCAACATCTGATTTGTTTCAATCTGTAACCTCTTAATTCTTTCCGAATTTAGGGCAAGATATCTACTTCAGACATTAAGAAGATTGCAAAAGAGCTGGGTGAGAATTTCACTGATAGAGATATTCAAGAGATGGTTGAGGAAGCAGACCGAGACCGTGAGTACTTCAACTTCTGAGTCATCATTTTTTTGGGACCTCGAATTTTTCCTTCTATGTCCTAAGAGCTTATTATTAAAATATGCAGGTGATGGAGAAGTTAGTGCTGAGGAGTTCATCAGGATGATGAAGAGAACAACATATGGCTATTAGAAGTCAAGTAGCTTTCACCCTTCTGCTTGGTGTTGGGAGCCTGATCCCATCCATATATATGTGTTGTATCTATTAGCAAAAAATGACTGATAATCTTAGACATGTGCTGTTTCAGACATTTTATCTGTACAATTATGATCTCAGACATGGTGCTTTAGAGCTCGTTTTCCCCAACGCTGTAGGATATTTGGAATACATTACTATTGTAGCCTCAAATTCCATTATCCCATCTCAATCTCAAATTTAAAAATCTGATCAATATGATGTAATTTCATTAGAACTTTGAAAATGAGAGGTGAAACTAGAAATTGCTGAATGTATTATTAAGAAGCAACATAAAAACATTGGAGCAGTGCTAATCAATCTTTTACACTTCCCAGTTAGCCATTATAATACCTTTAAATCCAAGTGAATAGGCGGTAAAAGAGAACCAAATGTCTGGCCATTAACGATAGGCTTTGTTTTTAAATCTTACATGCTGTGTTTCTCTAAACCCAAGACCTCTAATGGAATAATGGGATTGTTTTTCCGACTCCGGAACACTCTTTCTTCTCCTCCGGCGATAACCTCCTTTGTCAGACACAAACACCACTCAATCAATCCCAAAGCCTCACACTTCCTTGGTCTGCTCAATCTCTGCCGAACGTGCGAGGACTTGAAACCCTTCAAGTCCTTTCTCTTTGCTCATGGACTCATCAACCATGTCTCTTTGTTAGAACAATTTTTCAGGTCCTGTTTTCATCTGGGTGCTTCACATTTAGCTCTCTCTACATTCCAACAAATCAAAAGGCCAAGTCTTGGCTTGCAGAACCTGTTGATCAGGTGTCTTTGCAATCATGGCTTATACCAAGACCTTTTATATGTGTGTATGAAATCTCGGCTTTCGGGTTGCCCTTCTGATGATTTCACATTTCCGTTTGTGATCAAGGCCTGTGCGGCTTTGGGAGCTGTTAAGATTGGTAGAGAGGTTCATGGTGTTGTGTTCAGAACTGGGTTTGAGCAGAACCTTGTTATACAGACTAGTTTGGTTGATTTCTATGCTAGAACTGGGTCTGTGGAAACTGCACGGCAAGTGATCGATAGAATTCCCCAACCGGACTTGGTTCCTTGGAATGCATTGATAGCTGGTTATTCGGCGAATGGATTCGATTGGGAAGCGTTAGAGGTTTTCAGGGAGATTGTTTTCAGTGATCTGAGGCCGAATTTGAGTACTCTGGCTAGCATTGTTCCTGTTTGCACTCGTTTGGGGTGTGTTGGTGCTGGTAAGTCTCTTCATTGCTTTGCTGTCAAGTCTGGATACTTTTCGAATGATTTTCTGGTTCCTGCTTTGATTTCAATGTACGCTGGGGATGGGGATATACGTGGTGCTAGAAAGTTGTTTGATTCTGTAGTGGAAAAGAATGTTGCTGTTTGGAATGCCATGATTTCTGCATATACACAAAGGCAAGAGCCTGTGTTAGCCTTTGAGTTGTTCCGGTGGATGCTGCTAGTTGACATAAGGCCTAATTTGGTCACTTTCGTGTCGATTATTCCCTCATTTGAGAATTTCATTAGCCTTTCTTTTGGCGAGTCTCTTCATGCTTGTGTAGTTAAACATGGATCAGAAAATCAGCTTCCGGTATTGACTGCCCTGGTATCAATGTATGCTAAACTTGGTAGTATTGATGAATCCAGGTATCTTTTCAACCAGATGCAAAGTAAAAACCTTCTTTTGTGGAATTCAATGATTTCTGGGTACGTGTACAATGGGTTATGGGATTTAAGTCTGGGTTTGTTTCGTGAAATGCAAGTTTCAAGATTTGATGCGGATGCAGTCTCTGTTATTAGTATTCTTTCTGCTTGCTCCAAACTTGAGGCTGATAGGTTGGGTAGGTCTGCCCATGCATTTAGTATAAGAAAGGGTATCCACTCGAACATCAATCTGTCAAATGCATTGTTGGCATTTTACTCTGATTGTCATCGTCTCTCTTATTCTATTACTTTATTTCACAAAATGCCTCTAAGAAATGGCATAACGTGGAATACATTAATTTCCAGTTGTGTGCACCATGGAGAAATGGACGGAGCAGTTGCCTTATACTATCAGATGCAGAAAGAGGGTTTCAAGTTGGACTTGGTCACCTTGACCGGTATACTCCCTAGTTGGAGTGACGAGGAAAACTTACGGCAAGGAATGGCTTTTCATGGTTACGCTATAAAACACGGGTTTGCTTCTGACATTTCTCTGCTTAACTCACTTATTAGCATGTACTTTAATTGTGGAGACCTTGATGCTGGGAGGTTGGTTTTCGAAACCATGCCCAAAAGAACTGTGGTGTCTTGGAATGCTCTGATGACTGGCTTTAAGAATCATAATTTACAGAATGAGGTTATGGCCGTCTTTGGTCAAATGATAAAGGATGATCAGAGACCAAATTATGTAACTTTGCTAAATTTATTGCCTGCATGCTACTCCCAGTTACAGGGTAAGTCTATTCATGCTCTGGCAGTTAGAACAAGTATTCTCCATGAAACCCCTCTTCTTTCATCACTCATGTTTATGTATGCCAGATTTGACAACCATGATTCATGTATCTTACTGTTTAAAACGAGAAAAATGGAGGATATTTCTTTGTGGAATGCCATTATGTCGGTGCAAATACAAGCGAAAAGTAGCGAGAATACAGTGGGATTTTTCAATAGCTTGCTCCAGATGAAATTGGAACCAGACAATTTGACCCTTCTGAATTTGGTCTCTTCATGTGCTCAGCTGAATAGCCTCACTCTTGCTAATTCTGTAATGGGTTACATCATTCGCAAGGGCTTTGACAAAGATCTGGTTATTAGTAATGCACTAATAGATTTGCATTCAAGATGTGGAAACATATGCATTGCGAGAAAGCTGTTTGATGGGTTGGTCAAGAGAGATGCTGTGTCTTGGAGTGTGATGATTAATGGGTATGGCTTGAATGGGAATGGCGAAGCTGCCCTGGATCTTTTCTTGCAGATGAAGCTATCAGGGATAGCACCTAATGGGATTACTTATTTAAGTGTTTTATCAGCCTGCAGCCATTCTGGATTGGTTGAGCAAGGCCACGCCGTATTCAAATCTATGGCAGAACATGGGATAACACGCCAAATGAAGCACTTTGCTTGCATGGTGGACCTTCTAGGAAGAACGGGTAATTTGACCGAGGCTTATGACATTGTTCGGGAACTACCCTGTAAACCTTCAACAAGCCTACTTGAGTCTCTGCTGGGTGCTTGTAGAATTCATGGGAACGTTGAACTTGGACAGAAAATTGGTGGGTTGCTCTCTGAATTGGACCCTGAAAATTCAAGACCACATGTAATGCTTCATAATATTTATGCCGCAGCTGGGAGATGGACTGATGCTGATAGAGTAAGGTCTAGGATTGAAGAGAGAAGTTTGAGAAAAGTTCCTGGTTTTAGTCTTCTAATGGGACATTAAGGCATTGCCTTGAAGAGTCTCCAATGTAGATTACTCAAATGGAAGAGATATACGAAGATAGACAGTTGAATCCCGTCACATTAACATACGGTAACCTTGTAGTTTCTATTGCAACTCCGACTTCTAGCAATCTAGCATTATTGTTAGGTAATAACACCATCTTCCTTTCGAGCCCAAGTGAAATTTTGACCCCTGAAACCAAAATCAATAAGATTATATAGAATCCAAAAAAGTTCTCAAATACTTGCTTCTATTTGGATTCCACGATTGGCACCTCTCCACTTCATGAGACCAAAGAAGTTCATTAAAACCCAATACAAAGCCATGGTAGATAGTTCTTCCTATTTAAGGTAGAATCTGATTTCGCACTACAGTAAGGGGGGACCATAGAAATAAGAAACCCAGCAGTTTGTTCCTAGAATAACAAAGGTAATCTCCGCGTCAATAACGTTTTTTCGAAGAGAAAATGATATCCACACCAGCTTCTGGTCTTCCAACCAGCCCAAAAGCTCGAGTCAACAAGGCCATTCACTGCTACCGACATGTTCCTAATTCGAAAGCAAGAGTCGTTACCTTCCAGGTTCAACCTCACCTTTGTTTCCGTTCACCCAACTTAGTGAGTGGTAGTTTCTTCTAAACCAGGAAGGAGGTAAATGCCTTATTAAAGGGATAAAGATCCGGATGCCCAATAATATTTCACCTATTTTTGAGTAAGAGAACAACCAAGCTGGGGAAAGTGGGTAGGAGAGTCAAGTAATGATTTTGTCTCCATCATACCTCCAACCTTGAGATTAATCCAGAAGGGAGATGATATGTCTACTTGCACAAGAAGCGGATGATAACTGAGGGGGACATGCAAGTCCATAATTCTCACTTGGACTCCTCATGTCAGTATCCAATAATACTCTTCTTCTCGAAAGAAAGCTGATATTGTTGCTTTAAATAAGCACAAATTTGGGGAGAACCTTGACATGTTTGTTTTTTTTGTTGTTGATGAACTTTAGCTAAAAATAAATGAACCTTGACATGTTTGTTCTTTTGTTGTTTCTTTTACATGACTGTTGGTTTCTGAATTTCTAATTAGACTGGGTTGGGTTCGATTCATTGTTCAAAATGTAGAAATTATCATTCGTAATTATTCGAAAGCTGAAAACCGATAAGTCCTTGAGGCGTTAGTTTAAGTGGTGAAAACGGATTGAAAATTTGATGTTGTAGAGAATTGGAAAAATTGTATATATCTTGTATTCATCTCACCATGAGGTTTATATAGGGTTACATCATGTATACAAAAGGCAATACATAATAGCTATACTAATCAATCGCACATTACAAGTATGTCAATCGCATACATTACGAGTCTGTCAATCGCTCATTACAAGTATGTCAATTGCACACATTACGAGTCTGTCAATCGCATACATTAAGCAATACCTATTGCATGAATAGTCATTATCATTTACAACACTCCCCCTTGGATATTCCATGTCAATAGTGCTGCCTCTGCTATGCGCTTCTAAGTTGCCTCGCCAAAAACCTTGCCAAGTAATAAAAACCCTGTGGGAAAAAACAACCTTGGTCGAAGTTGAAAAAGAGCACAACGCTCGTGAATGTGGAGTAGTCGACATCCTTCAACACTCCCCCTTGTGCCGCTCAAACTTGGTGATGACGCTTTGATTGTTGCCTCGTTAAAAACCTTGCCAGGTAACAAAAATCCAGTGGGACAAAAATAACCCTGGTCGAAGGGACAAAAAGAGCACAACACGTCCTTCACTCTTCGAGATCGAACATGTAGACATCATGTCTCCCTCTGATGTCGACATCTCCCCCTGATTGCTACAATCATAGGAGTTCGGATAACTTTCTCAATCCGAGGCTCTTCACATGTTTCTCGAAGGTGGATTTTGGTAATGACTTAGTAAATAAGTCCGCTACATTATCCTTAGATCGGATTTGATTCACTTCAATCTTTAGAAGTGATCAATGTTGTTGCTGATTGTAAAAGAACTTAGGCGATATATGTTTGGTGTTGTTGCCCTTGATGAAACCTAATTTCATTTGCTCATTACAAGCTGCATTATCTTCATAAATGCAAGTAGGTTCATCTGTGATAGACTTCAAACCACAAGTTCCTCGAATATGTCTAATCACATACCTTAGCCATATGCATTCTCGCACGGCTTCATGTAGAGCAATAATCTCTGCATGATTTGAGAAAGTAGCAACAAGGGTCTGTTTTGTAGACCTCCAAGATATCGTAGTGCTTCCCATGGTAAAGACATAACCCGTTTGGGAGTGACCTTTGTGAAGATCAGAGAGATACCCTACATCAGCAAAACCCATCAACACATCGTTGTCATTTTGATGGAGGGGAGGAGGAGTAGGACGCCGGCCACCATGGATAGTGGCATTGACGGCTACATTAAGGAAATTGGTGTTTTTCCTTATGGGGTCCAATCCCAAATTCCCGTCATTTCTTTTCTCTCTGTAGGGATAGAACAAGCCCATATCTATCGTACATTTTAAGTAACGAAAGATTGCCTTTATACCAGTCCAATGGCGTTGCGTTGGCGCGGGGCTATATCTAGCCAACAAGTTCATAACAATTGAGGTGTCCGGTCTTGTATTGTGCTAAGTACAATAATGCTCCTATTGTACATAAGTAAGCATTTCTGCTATTAACACGTCTTCGTCATCATCCCTGGGACGAAACGGATCCATTTTAGGGCCAAGACTACGGACGACAATGGGAGTGCATTTTTGACTTTATCAAAATGCCTAAGCATCTATTGACACGGTATACAAGTTCTAAATCTAGATAAAACCGTGTTCTCCCAAGGTCCTTCCTCTCAAACTAGGATTTCAGGTGTTCAACGGTTTTCCTTAATTCACAAGGGTTCCAATTATGTTTATTAACATAAACCGTGACAATTGCAAATCCAGAACTTGTCATGAAAACGCAGAGGCATAGTTCATCATATCCCTTCCCAATCAAGTAGTCACTTTAGTGATCGTTTCACCCTCATTGCAAACGCGCTCCGTGGTCAAGAGCCACTTGATTTGGGTAAATGAAGTACACAAGACCCTTCATTATATTCCGTATCCAGATCCCCATAGAGATACGTAGTGACCACATTCGTAAGCTGCATGTTCAGTTATTCGGACACTACCAAACTAACAAGGTAGTGGAGTGTAATGTCATCCATTACGAGAGAATATGTCTTCTCGTAGTCGATTCCAGGGCGTTTTGTGAGAAGCCTTGCGCCATAAGGCGAGATTATCATCTCTTTTTCTCATCACGCTATCTAACGAAGACCTATTATTGTCAACAAGTTTTATGTTAGGAGATGTTGGCACCTCAGGCCAAAAAGCATTCCTCTTCGTTAGTGAATCTAATTCAACCTGAATCGCATCTTTCCATTTAGGCCAATTTCTCTACGTTGGCATTCTTCAACGGAGTAAGGTTCGATGTCATTGGTCTCAATAATTCCACGTCTTCATGTACACTAGTGTAATTCGTAGAGATCTCTATATTCTCAGGAATTGGTTCTAACATTGAGGCGTCCCCCAACGATGTCTCTTGAACATAACCACAATCCAGAATATTCTCATGAGACGGATTTTGAGTATCAATGATCAATGGATCAAGTTGTGCCAAACTCGCTCTCTTCCTAGGGCGAGAATCCATCGAACCTATGGGTCTCCTACACTCTCTAGCGGAACCCATGACCTATGACGCCATTATGCCACCTTTGTGGCATCACCATACCACCATCCATGGTAGTGGTGCCGTACCCATCTCCTCTGGGTGGCACCATGTCCTCTTGTGGGGACATCAATCCTTGCAGATAGGCCTCATCAAAAAGCCCGCGGATCAAGTGGGCCGATGGAGGCCCGCCGGCCCGCAGGACTTTTGGCCCGGCCCGGCCCGTCAAAAAACCCGCAAAAGCCCGCCTTGGTGGGCCGATGGAGGCCCGCCAAAAAGCCCGCAAAAACCCGGCCCGGCCCATAGGCCCGGCCCGCCAAAAGCCCGCTAGGCCCGGCCCGTAAAAGCCCTCAAAATATTTTTTATATATATATATATATGTGTGTGTGTGTGTGTTTATATATATATATATATGTGTGTGTGTTATATATATAGATATATCTATATTTGTGTGTGTGTTTATATATATATATATATATATATATATATATATATATATATATATATATATATATAAACAGACATATAGTCATATAGATATATATATATATATACATATATCAATACATCATATATGTGTGTGTGTGTTTATATATATATATATATATATATATATATATATATATATATATATATATATATATATATAGAGATATATATATATGTGTGTGTGTGACTGTGTGTGTGTTTATATATATATATATATATATATATATATATAGAGAGAGAGAGAGAGAGAGAGAGAGAGAGATATATATATATATATATATTAATATATATGTGTGTGTGTGTTTATATATATTAATATATATATAGAGATATATATATATATATATATATATATATATATATATATATATATATATATATATATATATATATATATCTGTGTGTGTGTGTGTGGAAGTTCTTATACTATTATACTTCTATATAAAATATGTGCATATATATATTCTAAATATCGGTTGACCAATTCGATCGGATTTGAAAATATGATGAAATTGACTAAATTTTTTACCACACTCATAATTTATTGTAATAAACTCATCCAACGGTCGGTTTTTTCATTTTCTTTGAATTGATAGGGCAACTCTTTGGAGTGTACGATATATAAATATAGGTTTATAAGAGTAACTACGTTTGACCTAGTTGATCGAATTCGAAACGATAACCAAATTGGCTAGATTTTCTACAAACACCATAAAACATTACAATCTCTCCATCGAGCGGTTGGTTTCTCCGAATTCATTTCCCACTGCATGATTGCTTTAGAATGAACCTAAACAATTTAAATGTAATGTAGAAGTCATACAACTTTAGGAAGAAAATTGGTATAGGCCAATGTGTTTGTAATTAAAATTAATTTTTTTTATCTTATGTCCACGCACATCCATCGATGGAATATATACAAACGTGATGTGAAAAAATAAGCACGTTTCGCGGTTGTCACGCCATCGGTCAACCAAGAAAACATATAAGTGACTACGGTTGACAATCCGATCGGATTCGAAAATATAGTGAAATTGGCTAAATTTTTTACCACACTCATAATTTATTGTAATACACTCATCCAACGATCGGTTTTTTCATTTTCTTTGAATTGATAGGGGTTGCTCTTTGGAGTGTATGATATATAAATATAGGTTTATAAGAGTAACTACGTTTGACCTAGTTGATCGAATTCGAAACGATAACCAAATTGGCTAGATTTTCTACAAACACCATAAAACATTACAATCTCTCCATCGAGCGGTTGGTTTCTCCGAATTCATTTCCCACTTCATGGTTGCTTTAGAATGAACCTAAACAATTTAAATGTAATGTAGAAGTCATACAACTTTAGGAAGAAAATTGGTATAGGCCAATGTGTTTGTAATTAAAATTAATTTTTTTTATCTTATGTCCACGCACATCCATCGATGGAATATATATAAACGTGATGTGAAAAAATAAGCACGTTTCGCGGTTGTTACGCCATCGGTCAACCAAGAAAACATATAAGTGACTACGGTTGATCAATCCGATCGGATTCGAAAATATGGTGAAATTGGCTAAATTTTTTACCACACTCATAATTTATTGTAATAAACTCATCCAACGATCGGTTTTTTCATTTTCTTTGAATTGATAGGGGTTGCTCTTTGGAGTGTATGATATATAAATATAGATTTATATTTAAATTATGTAAAATTATATATATGTTTTTAGAAAACTGTGATGTTACCGTTTTCTAATCTTACTGTTGGATCCTTCCGTTTTCTAATCCTAACGGTTGGATACCAGCTGTGACTCCTGTGAGACAATGACCTAAACCTAAACTTGAGGCTAAAATTGATCACTTTCTCTGTTTCTCATTTCTAAAGCAGTCAAGCCTCAGCCTCCTCTGAGTCCTCTCGACGACTCAGAGTCTCAGATCTTCATCTAAACGACCTAAACGACCTCCATACTCCATAGCTCCTCAGCCTCTCAGATCTAAACGACCTAAACCTCCATACCTCCTCAGGCCCTCAGCCTCCTCTCGACCTAAACCTCCATACCTTCTCAGGCCCTCAGCCTCCTCTCGACGACTCGACCTAAACCTCCATCCCTGATCTGCCTCCTCTCGACCTAAACCTCCATACCTGATCAGCCTCCTCTCGATCTAAACCTCCATACCTCCTCAGCCTCCTCTCGACGACTCAGAGTATCAGATCTCGACCTAAACCTCCATAGCTCCTCAGCCTCCTCTAGCGTGTTCCACTCCGGCTGGATATCCACCAACGATTTGAACACGGCGGCTTCACGGTGAGTTGGATCTGGTCATGTTGTAAAGCCGGTCACGGCGAGCTCCTCTCCTTCTCATCTCATGGGCTGCAAGAGGGGATAATCTGAGAGCAAAAATTTGATCGAGCAGGTACTGGTTTTGTTGATGTCTTTGGTCTCTGGTTTTGTTTCACATGCGTGCAACATGATTCTTTGTTTGAAGTGGTTTTTGTTTTGTGTTTAGGGCGATCTGCTTTCCTTCTTTGTTTGAAGTGGTCACGGCGAGCTCCTCTCCTTCTCATCTCACGGGCTGCAAGAGGGGATAATCTGAGAGCAAAAATTTGATTGAGCAGGTACTGGTTTTGTTGATGTCTTTGGTCTCTGGTTTTGTTTCACATGCGTGCAACATGATTCTTTCTTTGAAGTGGTTTTTGTTTTGTGTTGTTAAGATTATAAGGAGTTATATGTGTGAAGTTACCAGTTCTTGATGCAGCTGGGTCTGATATATACCACAAAAAAATAAAAGTGATGCACTTATGAATAAAGAATTTGATTGTGCAATTTGTTTTTACTCTGTGCCTGATAATAACAAAAAAAATGAAACATACAAAAAAAAAAGGTATTGTAACTATATACCTATATATATTTATATATCTAATTTGTGTGCTTGATTGGATATATACAGAGATATCCTGTACTATGTACATAGTTTTTTATTTCTTGTTTTGATAACGATCTCTTACATTGCAGGATGAGTAAGAGCAAACAAAGGAATGGACAGTAGCATCTCTGCGAATAAGTTTTAGCTTGCTCATTCAAAACTCTCAAGTAATATCTTAACTTTGTTTATTTCCAGCTAGAAATGGATGATATTAATGCTGATAACTTGACAGAAGCCGGAGCTTCATCTATTTCTGCATCTTCTAAGAAAACTAGATTCACTAGTAATGTTTGGGAGTTTTTTGAAAGGGTTCAAGTTAATGACCATGGAAGTATGGTACCAAAAAATAAATGTGGGGTTTGTAAGGCATTGCTTAGAGGTGGTGCGAGTGCTGGTACTAGTCATTTAAGAAGGCATTTACAAATTCATGAAAAAGGGCAGAAAAGATTAGGTCCTGATAGTTCTGGAAATATCAATGTGTTTGCTTACGATAAGAATGTTGCACGTAGAGAACTTGTTGATTATGTTATTAGAGCTGAACTGCCTTTTACTTTTGTTGAAAAACATGATTTTAAAGGAATGATTCGTCAAGGATTTTGTCCTCAATATGTAGGAATTTCAGCCTCAACATGTAAAAGAGATGTGATGAAGAAGTTTACTAAGGGCAAAAATGAGCTTTTGAGTCTTTTTGAAAAGTTTAGAGGAAAAATTTGTTTGACATCCGATGTTTGGTCATCGCGTCAAAAAATGGGTTACATGTCACTTACTGCACATTTTATTGATAACACTTGGTCTTTAAATAAAAGAATAATATGCTTTAAGATGATTGAGTACCCTCACACGGGAGAGTCACTTGCAAATCATATATTTGAAGAATTGTTGTCTTGGCGCATTCATGATAAAATATTTTCCATCTCTTTAGACAATGCTTCAAATAATGATGTGGCTGCATTTGTTCTTCCCACTTATCTTATGCTTGAGGAAGTGCCTAAAAGATTGTTTCATGTACGTTGTTGTGCTCATATTTTGAATTTGATTGTGCAAGATGGTTTACGTATTTTAGGTCCATCTATTGATAAAATAATCAATGTTGTTCGAAGCATGAATTCTTCTAATAAGAGACATGAACTGTGGGTGCATTGTTGTAAGGATTTTGATTTGCCAAAAAAAAATATTGACAATGATGTGCCTCATAGATGGAATTCTACTTATGAACTTTTAGACCTAGCAATAAAGTATAAGGGGCCGTTGAATAGGTATGCTCAAAAGGTGAATGAAAATAGGTCTTGCAATTTAGATGTTCCATCGGAACAAGATTGGTCAATTGCATTTCTAGTTAATGGCTTTTTGGGGATTTTTGCATCCTCAACTAAGATATTTTCTGGTGTCTATTATCCTACATCATGTCGTGTTATTAATTGCTTGATAGATATCCATGAAGCATTTGTGGCATATTCTGATTTTTCTGTCTTTAAAGATGCATTGGCTGCAATGAAGGACAAATTTGATAAGTATTGGGGTACATTTCCCAAAGCTTTCTGTTTTGCTACAATTTTCGATCCTAGATTTAAGTTATTTGCTCTTGGAGAATGGCTAAAATGCATGGGTATTGGTCAGCTTGATGTTGATACAAAATTGTTAGAGTTAAGAACCGAATTGCAAGCTCTTTATGAAACATATAAGAAGAATATTGTGTCTAATGTAGCACCTAGGCAATCTGAAAATTTAGCTTCTTCGACCTCGAGTTTATCTCCGGGTTCTATAGCATTGCCTATTGTTGGTAATTTCTCAATGCAAAGTTTGAAAAGGGCAAAGGTATCATCTTCTCATACTTCAACTACGAGTTCTAATGATTTACAAATGTATTATGATTTACCAACTATTGAAGTTGATGATGATAATCAATTTAGTGTCTTGTCTTGGTGGAAATCAAATGAATCATTATACCCTGTGGTTTCTCTCATGGCTAGAGATTTGCTAACAATTCCAGCTTCTACTGTAGCTTCGGAGTCATGTTTTAGTGCAGGAGGTAGGATTGTATCCGAGAGAAGGGCTAGCTTGAGTCCAAATACAATAGAGGCATTGATTTGCTTGAAGGATTGGATTTTAGCAAAATCAAGGATGCAAGAGGCTCAGCGTGAAATGCAGCTAGCTGAAGAAAGGAGGCTCATTAGGGAAGGACGACCAGATTGGATGGAAAATAGTGAAGATGAAGCTGGAAATGAAGCTGAAAATGAATCTGATGATGATTCTGAAAATGAGTCCCATGAACAGGTATATTGTTTTGGCTAGTTCATTGCTTCTATTTTTTTATTTTCAGTTTACCAAAACATGTTTTCTGGTTTTTTAATTCTTTATTTAAATGGGTAGGTACCAAGATCAGCTGAATCCCATGAGTTATCAACCAATCTGCAGCCTTAAATTTTCAACTTTTCAAGGTCAGTAAGTTGCAGTTTGCAGACTTGCAGTTTATGTGGAAAATAGTAATTGGATCCTTAACAATTCTTAGGATGCTTTTACATACAAACTTTATCTAAAGTTAGACTATAGTGGGTAGTTTTAAAGCTTGAATTGGTTCATTTGAAACTGTGAGTTGCTTGCTTTTTCAACCAATCTGCAGATTAGATATTTGGAATAAGCATGTTCAACTTTATGCCCAAGTAGAAATAAAACTGGAGTTTTGGTTATTTTGTGTAGTCCGTGCATTACAAATAAGTGGCTCATTTCAAGAATTTTTTGCAGGGCTGTACCAATTATGCAGGGCTGCCAGCAGATTCTAAGTGTGAGGCTGTGAGCGTCATTGATACCAAGTCTGAATGGAAGACAATATGCCTAATTAGATAAACTCATAGAAATTGTATTAATAATTTGCTTTCGTTCTAAGTTGTAAATTGGGACACTTTGTATTCTGTCTTTTTATTTCAGTACATTAAAAGTTTAAAACGGGCGTGGGGATGAGGCTCCTAGTTCGGCTAGGTTCCAAACCCCTTAAAAGGAAAAAAATAGCATCCTTAATATGAGATGTATCCATTTCAGCTCAAGACCTTATCAATTAGTTGAATGAGATCAGTAAAAGTAGTTGCTGTGGACGAGGCTAAATATTGCACAATAAAATGGTCTGAGACTTGCATTATAGAAAAGCCCGGCCCGGCCCGTAAAAAGGTGGGCTACCCGGCCCGGCCAGTAAAAGCCCGCAAGGCCCGCCTTATATGGACGGGCTTGGATCCGTTGATTTACAATGAAGCCCGGCCCGTTGACGAGGCCTACTTGCAGATATGTTTGCAGCAGGTATATGTGATCTCGTCACTTTTAGGGGATCAAGATGAGACATAGTGGGGACAGACCACGACAATTCATGTCGTTCCTGTTGAACATTGACATTCTAATCTCCCCCTAACGACGGGAAGACTGTCTCATCAAAGTGACAATTCTCAAATCCAACGAAAAAGAGATCGCCTGTCAAGGGTTTTACATAGCGGACTTATGGTTGGAGACTTATGTCCAACACAAATATATATATATATATATATATATATATATATATATATGCATTCGTTGCAATGACTCATGTTGATGCGCTATGGCGGCGCAATTGGCACATAAACCGCACACTCAAAAATGCATATGTACGAGATTTTAGACTCGAACCCAGTCACTAGCTGTAACGCAAATAAAAGTTGAGTGGCTGCTATGAGTCGTAGACGAATTAGCATAGCTGCATGCGATATTGCATAACCCAAGCGGAAATATTGGTGCGCATTACCAAAGTCCGGGCTACCATCGTAGTCTTTTAATGGTGGCTTTTCCGCGAGACCAATTGGGTGTGTACATGGGAATATGATACTTGATATCAATACCCAATGATATGCAATAGTCATCGAAAATTTTCGATGTAAACTCTCTAGCATTATCAAGTCAAATTGACTGAATGGGATGATCTGGGTAGTGAGCCTGTAGCCATATGTTCTGGGCTAGGAGTTCATCATAAGCAGCATTACGAGTGGATGATAGCGCAACATGTGACCAGCGTGTTTGCATATCAACCAACACCATAAAATGTCTATACGGTCCGCAAGTTGGTTGAATCAATCCACAGAATTCCCTTAGAATCTTCGTAAGAATGGTATGCTTTCTTTTTGTGTCCTTTGCATAGAATGGTCTCGATCCTAATTTTGCTAAAGAGCAGGCTTTGCAGAACGAAGGTTGGGCTTTAGAAGCAACCACTAATGATTTCGGTTAAGCCATAAAGTCACAATTGACTTTAGAAGTAACAAGAGGAGTTGAATTAGGGTGTATGGCGTCAATGCCATGTATTGGCCACATGGGGTAGGCGGCGTCAACCATGTGTGGCCAGTCTTACACAATCATGGCGCCCATGAGGCGCATGTGCAGCTCCTCGAACCAATTTTTGGTTCTTACTTCTTTTCGTTCTGAAAAATGGATGTCCGTGTGAAGTCTTTAATACATGCACGGATCATCATGTCACGACCTGGGTGTCCCAAATGGTCATCCCAAAACCTATATGTGTCAGAATCTCATAAATCATCTCTCATGACATGGTTTGATTCAATGATTCGAATAGTGGTTGCATCCAACCCACTAGAACGACACATAAGTTTATCTAAGACTCGTTTATGTCCGTAGTCATTAGAGGTGATGCAAAGGAACTCTTGTCCATTCTCACAATGTGTTTCCACATGAAAACCATTGGCTTTTATATCTTTCAAATAAAGTTCGAATTAAGGTATGTCCAAGACATTAAGTAAAAGAATCGACACTTTATTAATAGCCAATGATTACATCAAAGTTTCTTTAACCAAAGTCTAATCCAAAATGAAATCAAACTTAGACAGATTGTAGTCACTTAATCCGTTTGGTAACTCCAATCAAATATGACCAGGGAAGTAGAGAGAGATGTCGGTGGAGCGAGGCTCTCTTAAGTACCACTAATCTCAATTAGTTTCCTAGACATCATACTTCATTGGATGCGCCACTTGAGAAAGAGTTAATACAAAATTGTCATTTATTAATTAAGGCATAATTGCCATTACATAATTCTTGGAAAAATAAATACATACTGCAAGAAAACCAAGACAAGTTTTAGAAAATGTTTTCCTGATATCAATTGTTCTAACAAATATACATGGTATTTCAATTTTAGAAGAGGAGAAAAACAGAACTCACAAAAGTGACAATGACATGGCTAGCCCCTTCTTCTATGTATTGCAAAGAATTATCTGAATTGATCCCACCTCCTACTTGCAAACCACCTAGATTATACCAGTCCTCGCAGCAAGTTCAGCAGAGGAAAATCTGTAAGTTTTAAACATATCATCAACCATAGAGAACAAAGTGAAATAGCACACTCACAAGGTTTATACTAATCTCAGCATGTGCAATGAATAATGAGAAATCTGATCATTTTACAAAAGTTGGCACCTCTTTGATATCAGTTTCCCTAAACCTCGCAATCCTAATTGATGCAAGTTAGAATCTTTAATCTAATGCAACTATTGTATCCAGTCATATTACTACCAACCAAAGACAAAAGTGTATTTTCGTATACAAGAACCACCATCTCTGCTTACTAAAGGAATACTTACTAGAAAAACTATTACATCAATGGAATCCAAGAATCAATTTAAAAAGTATAAAAGAGCAAAAGAATCACAACAACAAGAAGGATCAGTCTTGCTAATTATGTAATGGCCGGTTACATCATTCGTAAGGGCTTTGAGGATCATTCGTAAGGGCTTTGAGGAAGATCTGGTTATCAGTAATACACTACTAGCAAAACGGGCAACTCACACAGATTTTAGTCACACAGATTTTTCACAGCCACGGATGTCCGTGTGAAATAGAATTACACACAGACAACCGTATAAAATCAGTTGAATTGGACCCACATGGGTTTCTGTCATACTAATAGCAACAGACATCCGTGTGAAATAACAATTCACACAGAATTCAGTGTGAAAGTTAAGATACTTTCACACGGTTGTCCGTGGGGAAATCAGTGCACACAGATTTCAGTGTGAATAAAGTATTTCATTATTTAAACATGAATTTTTTTAATTCTTATACGTATTATACAACTACGGTATTCAGTAGCTAATATAATTTGATACAGATGTCTGTGTGAAATGAGCATCACACATATATCAGTGTACAATGAACATACTGATATCCGTGTGAGAATATAATTTTCATACTGATGTTCGTGTGAGAATATAATTATACTGATATACGTGTGAGAATATAATTTTCATACTGACATCCGTGTAAGAATATAATTATACTGATATCCGTGTGAGAATATAATTTTCATACTGATGTCCGTGTGAGAATATAATTTTCATACTGATATCCGTTTGAGAATATAATTTTCATACTGATTTCCGTGTGAAAATTGGAATGACAATTGACATGACAGTAGTAGATGACCGACGTAAATACACACGGACATCCGTAAGAGTTGGAAGTGCATTTCACACGGACATCAGTAGCTATACTTCTTAAAACCAGATGATTGATAAGAAGTGTGCCATTGTTATTCTCTGTCATTGTTTTCATTTGTTGAGCTGCATAGATGATGAAGAAGAAGACTGTGAATGATTTCAGTTGATTAATAGAGTTCAGGTATTAATTTCCACTTCCCTTACCCTCAGATTATATATTTCAAGTAAATATGATATGATGGTGTGTTCATGAATGATTTTAGGATGTTCATGATCATGATATATATATATATATAGATTTTTTATGTGGAAAAACAAATTCATTATCATGATATGTAGAAAGACATAATTTGAAGAGTAAAAGTCTATAAAAGTTGTTGTTTGGATTATTGGTTTACTCTATATAGAAAATATATTTGTGTGTTTGTATAGAAACTAAAATGAGATTAATAATTAGTTGGTTGTAAATTGATTGTAAATTTACTAATTTATTATATTCATAATTAGAATTTACTACTGAAACTTTGCTTAGAGTAGGATGACATAAATTTTCCAAACACATGAATTGTATAAATTTATACCAATTGCTTGTGAAGAAAATTTATATATACTATTCAAATTTATGTAAAATTCATTACATTGCATAAAGCCTTAGTACCCGTTTAAGGATTTGGTATTGGAATATTCGACAGCCCGACCCTATGATCCCGCTATGCTTATTAAGTTCGTGCATAGATGGGATCATAGGCGAAGTGCTGCCGAATTTTTCAATAATATGTAGCGATGATTTAGGTATCATAGAGATATACATAATATGTCATTGCCGAATGGGTTAGGTCCTACACCTTAGGAATGAAGATATAAGGCGATAGTTAATTTATTCATCATGCATGTGTGATTTATTAATGAATTTTTTCATAATGCAGTGATTCTTTACCGAAGGAGCGAGTAGTTGAGCAATATGGACAAATATTGGGTGTTTCTCGATCGGGACACTGATGAATATATTTTTGGGCGCCGTGCATTTATCAACCATGCACAAGCTATCTCCCTTGTTCCTAATAGAATCTATTGCCCTTGTAAAGAATGTAAAAACCGGTGGAGACAATCTGTGAAAGATGTAGAAAACCATATACGTTGTGTAGGCATGTGGAATGACTATGTAAACATGCCTTGGACCGCACATGGCGAGCAATTACCCCTAATAAATGAACTTGATGTAGCAGGTTCGTCTGCCCCACAAGATATTATGCCAAAAGATGATATGGCTAATATGTTGCAGGATGCTTTTGGGTTTCATGATGATACTACCATGCCTCCGTCCTCTTTAGGGACAGGTGGAGGTCATGACTCTCGTCCAACCCCAGATGCCAATAAATTCTACAAGCTACTGGATGATGTAGATACTGATCTTTTTCCTGGAGCACGAATGAAGAAGCTTGAATTTCTAGTAAGGTTATATAAGATTAAGTGTTTGCACTCAAATAGTGATGTATCTTTTTCTGAGACTCTAGATCTATTGAGAGACACATTTCCTGCAAATACGACTCTCCCAAAAAGTTTTTACAAGACAAAAAAATTGATCAAGGACATCGGTTTGTCGTATGAAAAAATTGATGCATGTCCGAATGATTGTATGTTGTATTGGAAAGAGCATGAAAATGATACAAGTTGTCAAGTTTGTGGTATTAGCAGATGGAAAAAGAAGAAGAATGGCAATGAAGTTGGTGGAAAACCAAAAGCTGCTAAGATTTTACGTTATTTTCCATTGGGTCCTCGATTGCAACGTTTATATATGTCACGTCATACTGCAGATTCGATGTCTTGGCATTCAAAACTAAGGACTAAAGATTGGGTACTTCGACATCCTGCTGATTCTCCAGCTTGGGCAAAGTTAGATGAAAAATATCCAGAATTTGGTAGCGAGTGTCGTAATGTTCGTCTGGGTTTGGCTAGTGACGGATTTAACCCTTTTGGAATGATGAGCTCTTCATATAGTACTTGGCCTGTTGTGATGTCTGTCTATAATCTACCTCCTTGGTTATGCATGAAGCAACCATACTTGTTCTTGTCATTACTCATACCAGGCCCAAAGGGACCCGGTAATAATATTGATGTGTATTTACAACCACTCGTGGAAGAGCTAAAGATGTTGTGGACTGAAGGGATTGAGACATATGATGCATTCAAGAAAGAGAAATTTACCATGCGAGCTGCTGTGTTGTGGACTATAAATGATTTTCCTGCATATGCCATGTTATCCGGTTATAGCACAAAAGGTTACAAAGCTTGTCCAGTGTGTGCTGAAGATACAGAGTCTGTTAGGCTAGTGAATTGTCAAAAAGAATGTTATATGGGACATCGAAGATGGTTGAATGATAATCATCGGTACCGTGGGTGGAAAAATAATTTCAATGGTGCTGCAGAACGAAGGCCTCGCCCGAAGCCTATGACGGGTTCTGATTGTCTACGAGCAACGCATGGCTTGACAATTCAATTTGGGAATGGGAAGAGGAAGAAAATTCCTCGAAAATGTAAGCGTATATCTGAAGGACCACCTGAGCAGGAATTTGGTAATTGGAGGAAGAGAAGTATATTTTTTGAATTGCCTTATTAGGAGCATCTTTTATTGCGCCATAATCTAGATGTCATGCATATCGAGAAGAATGTCACTGATAGTGTTGTTGGCACCTTACTTGGAGTAAAAGGGAAAAACAAGGACAGTAAAAATGCTCGAAACGACATGGTTCTTCTCAATGTCAAGAATAGTCTACATCCTGTGGCTGAAGGTGACAACTTAAGATATCCTCCAGCTAACTTTAATTTGTTAAAGGAAGAGAAAACGATGATATGTGAAGTTATGGCTGACTATCGACCACCGGACGGCTGGTCTTCCAATATTAGCAACTGTGTCCGAGTTGAAGAAAGAAAACTAATTGGGTTGAAGAGTCACGATTGTCATATTTTGATGCAATATGTGTTACCAATTGCCATTCGTCGGCCCATTAAGTGTAAAACACTTATTAAAGTGCTCTTAGAGTTGAGTGGATTTTTCAAACAATTGTGCACAAAGGTCGGTTCAAAAGCTTACTTTGAAGATCTATCGAGGAAGATTGCCTTAACGTTATGTGACTTGGAATCTATAATGCCACCCTCATTTTTTGACATAATGGAGCACTTACCCATTCATTTGGCTGATGAAGCAGCAATAGGAGGCCCAGTTCAGTATCGATGGATGTATCCCATCGAAAGGTAAATTTAATTTGATAAGTTATGAATGAATAATATATTTATCGCTTGGCTTGATTAAATTAAATTATTATTGTTTAGGTATTTGCACACTTTGAAAGAGTACGTTCGCAATAAGGCTCATCCCAAAGGAAGCATTGCAGAAGGATACATAATAGATGAGTATCTCTCATTTTGTACTATGTATTTATCAGGTGATACTGAATCAGGACGAACTAGACTATCTCGTAATGCTGATGACCCTAATAACATCGTCAGACCTGGATTGCCACTGTTTGTTACAAAGGGACGAGCTTTAGAAAGTCCACAAAAGTTTGTGTTAACTGATGAGGAGAAGCAACGAGCTCATACGCATGTGTTGCTTAACTGTCCAGAAATTGACAACCACCTGAAGTAATATTTGTATTATATTGTCATTTTTTAGCATGTTAATTATTTTTAAAATGATTTGGTTGATTGATATATAATGTCCTCATTTGATTTCAATAGTTTACTTTATTCAAACTTGTTCATAAGCTGAACATAGGCATTCTTAACTTTCCAACAAAACTTATGACACCACAAAGCGACCGGAGTCAAATGGTGAGTTGATCCAATGTTTGTCAACCTGTGTACTTGCAAATACAAAACATGCCACTCCTATAATAAAGTGTTGGTAATTGTACTGCCTGAACTATTTTTCAATTGATAATAGTCCTATTGTTTTTTCTATGGTTGACTTTCTTTCATTTAATTATTATTTTTTTTTTTTTTGTATTTTCTTTTCTAAAGTAATTTGTGTATAAGAAATTGGAGAACTGGGAAAGAAATAAGCAGTGAGCTGGTATGTTTATCATTTTGTTGTTTGTTTGAAATCTTTCCAGCTTCATACTGGTGCTGCACTCACACAATTCACTTTGAAAGATAGGTGTCTGTTTTTGCTTATTGCTTATATGATCATTTACAATATTATGCTTATTGTTATAGCATTTGATGATTTAAAGTTGGTATAATAGTTGATTCAAGCTACTGTACAGTCATGAATGAAAAGAGGAAAGTGACATATTTGTTTATTATATGCAGGAACATAATTTTCATTATTGTTATGGCATTTGATGATTTAAAGTTGGTATAATTGTTGATCTTTGTTACTTTACAGTCATTTGTAAGAGGAAAGTGAGATATTTGTTTAATATATGCAGGAATGTCTAATGAACGCATGGATTTTCAATTGGATGATGATGTCATCGCATCGCTGAATGACCGCGTCCAATATGATGATAGTGAAACTCAGGATGTAGGTCGTTTGTTTGTGAATGAACGAACAACAAGTCCCCAAAACAGAAATAGTGGAGCTAATGAGAGTAATAAGAAAAATACAAGAGGGAAAACCATTATTAAATGGGGTGTGAATGGAGTACGAGAAAGAGTTAAGTGGGGAAAATCTGGTGCACCAGTGTGGCCGAGGGATAAGTGTGCACACTACTCAAAATTCATTGGTAGTCTAGCGGCTGATTGTGGATATTACCCTATTGACGTCCAGGATTGGCGGCACTTTGAGGAGGATGTCCATAGCAAGGCATGGACACGTATTGAGGTAGGAAAAAAGACCAATTAGTTTTTCAGATTTTTCAATTAGTTTGTAGTGATTGTATTTGGACTAAATGCAGGGGACAATTGATTGGACAGACCAAGCAACTTCCACTAAAAGATCCAAAATCAAGTCGTATGCATTTGAAAGACTTGCAGATCGCTGGAAGCAACACAAGTCAAATCTGAAAAAAGTGTTTTGGTTACCTAATCAAGGGACTGCTGACCGTTTTAGGTGCCCTTATGCTGCCATTGACAGAGATCATGGGTAAGGTGGGTTTCTCACTTGGATGAAGAGGATACTCAGGTAATGTAAAACATGTACGTGTGTGTCAAACAATAAGTTTGAATTGACTCCATATGAACAAAGTAATCTGATATTTACGTGATCTTAACAGACCAAGGCTGCTATAAATGTTAGTAATCGCTCGCAACGGGTAATGCATCATAGTACTGGCACAAGAACCTTTCCAGCAGTTGTTTATGAATGGGTGAGTATTTTAGTATGAATATTATCTGTTTTTAGGTTTACCTGTTATTATTGCATAAATTTCCCTACAAGTGATGAATACTTTATATATCATGAAACGCAGCAACTTGAGAATGGGGTTGAGGAGGAACCTGATAGGCTAGAAATATTCAAGTTGACACATCGTAAGAAGGGGAAAAAAAATGAGTATGTAGATGCTGCATCTACCAAAGCAGTGGTGAGTATCTGGTCCTATAGTTTGAAAATTATTGTTCTTGTTGTGTGGTACAGGTTTTTGCTATTTTTTTTTTCTTATGTGAATCCATGTGAAATTTGTAGTGCATAGTTTGTGGACCATGTACAGCTTTGGTGCAGAGTTTGTGCGCAAGAATATATTTTTTTGTTTTTGTTTTTTACTTGAATGCATGATCTCAGGATTCTAAATTTAGCTTCTTACGATCCGACTGCTTGAACATCCGTACATATACATGTCTTGTAGAGGTATTCAAGTTATACTTCCTAGGTTCCATCATTTGCATATTCGTGGACTGAAGAGAAAGAAACAAAGGGTATGGTAGCTCTCCTAGAGTTCAGGAAATTAACTAACTATATATCACATGTCTTTGCATGAGTACTTGCATTTCTTAGTTACTGCTGACACCTTTTGCCTCTTCTTGGTAACAAGAGAAAATGTAAACACTTTCTGGTCTGGATATAGCCTTGACATGTAAGATTGTAAGATAAACTTTAAAAGATTAAGTTGCTCACAAAATCTCTAGTGCAGGTGCCGATACCACATAGTTTTTTTATTCTCAAGTAGCTGCATCATACGGTTGCAAAATGCAAATATTATGTTTTGTCATGTACACGCATGTATCTAGATAAGATATGTTTTGGCATTCATTGTGTGTGTTGGTAGCAAATTAGATATGTGAGGTACGAACTTGACCATACAAAACTATGACATGCATGTACATCATAAACCCCATTTTTCATTTTCATTAGCTTCTGGTTCTTTCAATGAGTTTCCTGAAAATATGCCTCTGTGTACTTAGGATAAGTAATTGTACACCATGTGCCAAATAGTTTAAAAGCAATTGTACAGTTACAAATTTCAGTACCACCTTATAGAACAACGATATCCATACATGATTATTTTGCCTTGTCTTTAGCTGTTGCTTGAGTAAGTTGGAGTTGGTTCTTATTATGTTTTTGTTTTTTTTGTTTTTCACTTCTATTATTCATGACAAACTGATCTCATCCTACTTTGAGTTTGGTTCTTATGTACACTATATGCATTACACAATACGTACCTAGTTCAGTTTTGTTGGCCAGCTGTGGTTTTTAGAACATCTCACTTTTCCATAGTACATTCCATATAATTATGATTGGACTGATGGTTTATGAATTGAATGCTTTATAATTTCAAACTTGAATGCAGCAAGATTTGGAAAAAGCTGAAGAGAAGAGAAGGAATTTGAATGTTGAAATAACTCCACAAGTTAGAGAAGATATCTATGCAGAGGTTCTTGGGGTAGAGAAGCGTAACCGAGTGAGGGGTCTTGGAGCGGGTGTCTGCTGGCGTGATGTTCCATATGTTCATATCGAGAAAAGAGGTGTTTCAAGCATTGTGGAAGCATTGACAGCAACAATTCAAGAACAACGCATGGAGACCGCAAGATTGAGGAGTGAAGCTGAAAAAGAGAGAATTGAAGCTGCCCAAAGGGAGGAAAGAATTAGGAAGGAAGCTGCTGACCTGGACAAAAAGTTCACAGCCCAAATGGAGCAGTTTAAGAAACAGCAAGAGGCAATGATGGCAAGGAAGGTGAAGCAACTAGCAACACTTGAAATGGGTAGATGGATGAAAGAAGCTGGTTTTTCGGGGATTGACACAGCATCACAAGTAGATATTGAGCCAATGACTAAAGGTAGTAGACCCGTGATCCCAACCCCAGCCATCACTGATAGTGTATATCGCCCGGAAATACCTCAAATTGTTCCAGAATCGCAGCGGAATTGAGCTGGTTAGTTTTACCTTATGTAGATGTCATTTCCTGACTTTGATGGTTTTGTTTTTGTCTACTTTGAGTTAATCCTCAAAGCTCCATCAAAATTATGTTCTTGGCCAAGGATTTTGTTGTTCAAAGGGGGAAAATCTTAGTCATACCTTGAACAACACTGTATTCTGGAAAACATCCTTGTTTTTTGTATGCCAAGAATTTGTTTAAGGTATGAAGTAGCTAGATGTCCTTTTTGTATGCCAAGAAATGTAAAAAAAGATCTTGCTGGCATGGCCAGTTTGTATATATTGGTTTCTTTCTCAATGATATATAGTTGGATTAAAACAATGATGACAGGTTGGGAATGTAAATTTTATATATTTTTGAGTTTTTTTTTTTTTTTTTGAAATAATATTTTTGAGTTATTGTGGATGAGTTTATTTTTGTTGGGAAAAATTAAATGCAATTGTTTATTTTTGTATTTGTTAATTAACAACTGTTTTTTTTAATAGTATTCATATTTTCACACAGATTTCAGTATGAGACAATTCACACGGACATTGTGGGAGTTAAGAACATATTTCACACAGATGTCTGTGTGAATTAAGGAGCTACTTCTCACAGATGTCTGTGTGTTAAGAATGTATTTCACACAGATATCAGTGTGAATTAAGGAGCTACTTCTCACAGATGTCTGTGTGTGTTAATAATGTATTTCACACTGAACAAGTTATTAAAATATTATTTCCATCTCACACGGATTATATAAAATTCTACTATGCATGCTGGAAGACTAGTGGGACCCACTTAAAATTTCACACGGACTCTAAAAACAGTGTGAATAGAGCATTAGCGCCCCCTCCGAAGGCAACCGAAATTAATTCCGTGCTTGCACCGTAGGTACAACCTTTTACATACTGACATCCGTGTGAAATGGTAGTATTTCACACAGATTTAAATCCGTGTGAGAAGCCCGTTTTGCTAGTAGTGATTTGCATTTAAGAAGTGGAAACATATCGATTGCTAGAAAGCTGTTTGATGTTAAGAAAGGTAGTGGGTCTTGGGGTGTGATAAATGGGTATAGCTTGAAATGGGAGTGGTGAAGCTGCCTTGAATGTTTGCTTGATGATGAAGTTATCAAGGATGGGACATTGTGGATTGGTCGAGCAAGGCCGCAATGTGAAGTCTATGGCAGAACATGGTTTAATACCCCAAACGAAGTACTATGCATATATGCATGATGGACCTTCTAGGAAGAACGAGTAATTTGACCGAGGCTTATGATATTGTTAGGGAACTGTCCTGCAAACCTTGTATAAGCCTACTTGGGTGCTTGTAGAATTCATGGGATGTTGAATTTGGAGAGAATTGGTGGTTTGCTCTCTGAATTGGACCCTGAAAATTCAAGACATCATGTAATGCTACATAATATTTATGCAGCAGCTGGGAGATGGACCGATGCTTATAGAGTATGGTCTAGCATGGAAGAGAGATGATTGAGACAAGTACATTGATTTAGTCTTCTCATGCCACGGAGATTATCGTACAAATAACATAAACCGAATTAGGATCGATTTTTCTTTCTTACCTATACAATTCTCTCTCTCTCTCTCTCTCTCTCTCTCTCTCTCTCTCTCTCTCTCTCTCTCTCTCTCTCGTCACATGACCAACATCGACACGGCAATTCCGACTTGGAGCATTGTTGGGTAAAGAACCCAGAAATTGTTTTAGGAGAGGCTGGAGTGTAAGGAGTGAAGAAGCTGCTTGGTCGGAGAAAAGGGAAGGACCATGGAGGGGTTTCCTCTGGTTTTATATGGTCGGTTCCATGTGACATTTGCTGAAGCTGTAAACAGCTAGCAGTTTTCTTTTGCATTATTAGGCTAAGCAGTTAATGGGTCCTTGTCAGCATCCAATTTAAGGTCGCTCCGTCACTATCCAATACAACTATTCCTACTTTTGTCCTTTGGTTCAGGAAAACAAAAATAGTATTAGACCGTTAATTTGGTTGCGCACGTTTGGAATTGAAGGGGTTGTAAACAGCTGGCCGTTGTACACTTGTAACTTAGTCGGGTTTTTCCACATGGGTAACTCTAACCGACCAAGTGACCAAACAACCCTTTAATTCCAAGTGAAGTACCCAATCAGGATCCAATTTCTTTTTTGCCATTTCACTATCCCCAATTCCAATTTAACTGTAACTAGTTCTGTCAGTTATATAATCAACTCAATGATTAAAAAATTATGAATGTAAAGCTTGATATATCTTTTAAATATTATGGCAACGCAAGAATGTAAAATTAAACTAAGATTTAGTGTAATTTTAGAAAGAGTGTATATATATATACAACATCATAATTGTTTACTGGTTTAATACACATTCTTTAATTCTTTTTATTTATATAAATTCTAAATGACCCCATATCTCTTCCACTTCCATCGACAATGCCAGAACATTGTTTCAATTCTACAAATTTCATGACACCTATGGCTATCAAATTCATGAATTCACAAATAGCTTCAAATAACTAACAATTTCTATTGTGTCCCTTAATTAATTAGCATACAAAACAACAAAGCAAACAACTTTCTGAATGCATCAGAGCATCTCGGTCTTCATAATTGCAAATAAGAGACTTCAACACTAGGACCTCAAAACGATCTCATTGAAATTCTTCTTCGCCATTTTTTTTGTTATTAGTACTATTAATTGGTATAAACTCATCTTCCTTAATAATCTCACCAATACCATATCAAGCACAGCGCACATCAAAATTCTTAATTGGTAGCAACCTCCTCACAACCCGATCATTCCATCAACGCCAGAATTACCAGAGACAATGGTTCTTCTTGTTTATTACTTGCGGTAAAAGAATTTTAATAAGTAGATAAATGTGTGTAAGTATTTAGGATTGTGCACATAAAATCTCCTTTAAAAAAAAAAAAAAACTATGATCCATATTCCATCATTTATTAAAAATACCTTGAGAAATCATTTTGTATAATTTTGGCCTAGCCTCCATGTGTCTCAACTTTAGGAGGATGCTCTCGTATTACTTTGATGAACAGTACCCCAGAATGTTCCAAAACATCTAAGCTGAATCAATATATGTTCCAGAACATCTAAGCTGAATCAATATTTGGAAAGGAATCGGATGAGGATTGTCTCTTGCAAATCCGATAAGCTCTAACGTCCCGGGGTGCTCTTCTGTCACTGTACTTGGCCGCCACGACGCCGAGTTTGTGACGGACGCGGCGGATTAAATGCTTACGTGGCACCCTCAAACTTAGCTGCTCGGAGGGCCCACCATCTCAATAGCGCAAACCTTCTAACAGCTGGCAACCACGTGGACAGACCCACTGTTCCCCAGGCGCGTCACCCTTATAAACCCAATCTCTCCCGCCGTTTCTTTTCGTCGACTCAGCAAATCTATTCCAAACTCCTCACGTACTAGCTAGTCGCTACTGAAATTCTATTTTCTATGTGCATGCACTCCACTGCTTCACTTAGTCGCCACCAGAATCGAAAATGTCCTCGCATGCTGGGGGTTTGCCGAAAGAGCAGGAGCACGCAATCATGGTCTCCGCCCTTAAACAGGTCATCGGCGGCGGCGGCATTGCCTCCAGAAGCAGCGGACACTCTCGGCCAGCAGTTGAAGGTGGAAGTGGAACAAAGAAGGTTGTGATATCAATTTCGGATGGCGACACGTGCCAGGTGTGCAGGATCGACGGCTGCCTCGGCTGCGAGTTCTTCCCGCCAAGCAAGCAGGACAAAGGGAAAAGGATCAAGAAGGGCAAGTACAGGGGAGTGAGGCAGAGGCCATGGGGGAAATGGGCGGCGGAGATTCGGGACCCGCGGAGGGCGGTGAGGGTTTGGCTCGGGACGTTCAAGACGGCGGAGGAAGCGGCCAGGGCTTATGACAAGGCGGCGATCGAGTTCCGAGGAGAGAGAGCGAAGCTCAACTTCCCACTAACCAGTGAAGCTGGTACTACTAATACTCCTATTAGTGCAGCATTGGCCAAGCAAAGCATGGAGACTGGTGAGGTCAATCTAGTCAACGCGAGTTCTGTGAAGTCAGCGAATCAGGAAGAAGGACAGAGCAGTGATGTTGAGGACGAAGACATCGATCGTTTCATCTGGGAAATGCTTAAAGATGACGACGCGCGGCGATGAAGATTTAAGCACATGGGTCAACTCAAATTTGTTGAATTAAACAAATTTGAATCAAATAAAGAAATTGAGTAATTTCACTCAATTTCTTCTAAGTAGGGTCAACGTCGTACTAGGAGTCAACAAGCCGTAGCGGTTCATATTTATTACAGATTGATATGAGAGTGTACATCCAAGTACCATCATATTATCAAGTTGGGAAATCTGGATATAAGTAAGAGATTGATATGAGAGTGTACTCTACTTTAAAAAATAAAAAAATTAAGAAACATGTTCTTGCCCCACTGGGTTTTGGCAACATTTATTATCAACCTAGCTACATAAACGTGCAATGCAATACATCAAAAGACGCACAAAGTTTCATGTTTTAAAACCATTATCCAGTTTGGAAATCCAAAACTTTTCTTTTTTGCTGGTATAAAATTTTGATCATAAGTACACTACTAGAAATTTGGGCAAAGGCTACCGATTACTAGCCACTGTTGCCAAGTGGTGCTTGATTGAAATAGTGTTCCTTCCACCGTTTCATTCTTCAGTGACAAACTTTTACAATGCAGTGATCACTGGGAATGGACTGAAGTTAGAAGGCATTTTGCTATTATATTATATTTTTTCTTGGTCTTATTATATTTAATTATAAATAGTACTCGTGCATTGTACTCGCCCTTGACAACCTAGATATTTAAATGTATTTGAACAACGGCCATACTTTTTTCTTTGGTACAAGTTACGTGCCATACTTTGTGCGTCTAAACCAGGTTACAGTGGTCCGAAGTTTTAAGGTTACAGTGGTAACCTGGATTTCTATTCTGAGGACCGAAAGGTCTGAAGTTTGGTCGTAAGGTTGAACCTCGGCAGAGGTGACAGGTTACGATTCAGTTATTCTGATGACTGAAGGGTCTGAAGTTTGGTCGTAAGATTAAACCTCGGCAGAGGTGACAGGTTACGATTCAGTTGAGCTCGAGTCTGTCGTAGTTCAGAAAAGGTTTTTGAGGTTTTTCGTTTGTGTTTACGTGAGATTGGGATTTCTATGAATTCTATTGTTTTCTTTAAATGTAATCTCCAGAACTAAGTTATATGCTGGGATTACTACCTTTTGAATTGTTTATTTTAATGTAATCTCCTGAACTAAGTTATATGCAGGGATTACTGCTTTTGAATTGTTTGTTTTTATGTAAATTCCTGAACTAAACTCTATGCAGGGATTTATATGATTTCTTTTGTTTGTTTTCATGTGATCTCCTGAACTAAGTTTCTATGCAGGGATTACTGATTTTGCTTAATTCTTATTGTGATTTGTCGTTGTGATGTTATGATATGATATGAACTTGATGTTTGGTTGTGTTTTGTGGAATTAAATATTGTTGCTTTAATTATCTCACGAATTGAGAAATTATAAGCATGAGTGACGTGAGTCATTTTAATTGAGTTTACTCATACGGGCTGAAAAGCTTACCGGGTTTGTTGTTTACATTCCCGGTGCACTATTCTATGGTGTAGGGGTTATTGTGCAGGTTAGAATATCGAGTGATTGTTATCGAAGCTGAGGTGGACTTTCCGTCACGTGGTGTAGAAGGGCGCTTTTACTTGTAGTCTTCCGCTGTGTAGTGAGTTGGTGAGAGTGGTTACACGTTGAATTGATATTCAGTTTAATTTGTAAACTATTGTAATGTAATATATATGTGACTCTAAAGAACGAGTCGGTATTGACATTGTGAGTTTAGTTTGTTTGTTGCTTAGTTTAAATGAAAAAATTTCTATATGTGTTTTCTTGTGTTTGTTCTCGCGTTTCAGATTTGAATTCCTTTATTCAAAATTCGGGGCGTGACATGGGGCGTCACACCATGACCATTGTCATCAGGGGGAGATGCAGATATCAGGGGGGAGATATCTACATGTATGATCTCGAAACGTGAAAGTTGTGTTGTACTCTTTTTCTCATTCGACCGAGGTTATTTTTGTCCCACTGAGTTTTTGTTACTCGGCAAGGTTTTTGACAAGGCAACGAGAGGAGCACCACGTTTGGGCGACACAAGGGGGAGTGTTCAAGTAAATCCAGAATATGTGTCTGGCCCAAACTCTAGGTTACTTGCTCTAGTTGTAATAGGGTTTATGTGAGAGATATTCGTAAATATCCAATCAATGCACGATTATGTTTCCATGTATAACTCTATCTCTATACTTGTAATCCTCTATATAAAGAGACTCATATTATCAATGAAAGCACGACTCAATTCTCTTCCAATTTCAGTTTTCCTAACACAAATATCTTATATAATTAAGCCAATTATTGAGGAAATGGTTAAATTTTTGAAGTACCATATATACCCTCACAGAATATAGATCATAATAAACAAATTATTTATATATGAGGATAAGATAGCCAATAGACTATATCATATTTGAAAAAATTGCAATATCTCCCATGAAAAAAATGAGAAACTTCCCCAAAATCAGGAGAGAAATTGTTGTAACTCTTTTAATTAAAAAAAAAAACCAATTGACATGTGCGGAGCATATTTTAAGGCTAGTATATATAAATGTAAAACTTTTTTTTTTTAAAAAAGAGAAGAGGTCAAGCTTTTATCGATGAAGTTAATTTATACAATAAATAGCAACGATGAAGTTAATTTATACAATAAATAGCAACATAATTACTAATACTGAAGAAAATATGACCACTCCATAACAGATCTAAATTACACTTTCTTCAATTTTTTATTTTTTTTATATAAAATTCGAAATTATCCGTACATCTTCCAGTTCCATCCCTTCCCTACTTGTGAGACAATGCCAGAACATTATTTCAATTTAGCAACTTTTATCACACCAATAGCTATCAAATTCATGGATTCACAAATAGCTTCAAATTATCACCAATTTCTGTCTAATGTATTCCTTAATCAATTAGCATACAAAACAACAAAGAAAACAATTTTCCAAACGCATCAGAGCATTCTCGGTCTTCATGATTGCAAATGAATGACTTGAAAATGAGAAGGTCCATCTCACTGAAGTTCCTATTCACCATTATTTTTTTAAGTAAAAGCAAGATAAATCAAATATATTATTATATTCTAGAAGCTCAAAAAGCGCTGGGCTGTAAATCTAGGACAATACTTGGCTGACCAGCCCTGGTCAGCCAAGTATTGTCCGTAAATCTATAAGTAGGCCACGACGACAGGCTTGTGACGTCCAAGCTTACGCGCTGCATAAAAAATCAAATTTGGGCCATCATTGAGATGAGGCCCATTATTTGCGTGGAATTGGTCATATCATAAATCAAGAAGCCCACCCTCCACACATGCGCCACACACGCACCGTATTTGATTTAGAAAGGCTGGCTCACGCGCCCACAAGTATAAATACCAAATCATATTTCTTTCGCACCCCCTCCAAATCCTGGTTTTCTGGATTTCTTCTTCCCAGCTATACTCGGACTCGAAAATGAAAAGCAATGGGACTAAAATGCACTCGCATTCCGGCGGTTTACCCAACGACCACGAGCACGCTATCATTGTCTCCGCCCTGAAACGGGTAATCCGCGGTGGCGTTGGCACAAACAATGCACCCTCCCAGCCACCGACGCCGCCGACGCAGCTCCCAGAAACGGGTGGCACCAATCAAGTTGTGATACCATTTTCGGATTGTGATGACACGTGTCAGGTATGTAATATGGAGACGGATCATTGCCTTGGCTGTGGTATGTTCCCGCCAAGCGAGCAAGACAAAGGTAAAAAGGTGAAGACGAGCAAGTACAGGGGAGTGCGGCAGAGACCAGGAGGAAAATGGGCGGCGGAGATTCGGGACCCCCGTCGCGCGGTTCGGGTTTGGCTCGGGACTTTCCAGACGGAGGAGGAGGCAGCCAGGGCTTATGACACGAAGGCCGTGGAATTTCGCGGAGCTGACAGAGCCAAGCTAAACTTCCCGCCATCCTCGGACACTGGTACTACTAGTGGAGCAATGACTGATGAGACCAAAGTCCAAAGAAGTCCAGTCGGAGAGAGCAGCGCTGCTGAGGAAGAGATGGATCCGTGATCCGGCTCATCTGAGACGGACGAAGAAGATGGGGACCAAGTGAGATTTGCAACTTTTTGATCATTAACTAACTATTGTGCCCGGAAGTTGCCCATTATATTTGTCTCGTACCGAGGTTTGACGGTTTGACCTGAATAAGTGCTTATTATACGTGCCACGTATAAACTTTCCCGTCCGGGAAAGGTCATGAAAATGACTTGCATCCAACATGTGCTTACTCTATTAGAAACCGAGGTTTGACGGTTTGACCTGAATAAGTGCACTTTCCCGTCCCATAAAGGTAATGAAAATGACTTGCATCCAACATGTGCCTTATCTATTAGAAACCATCATCTCTGTTTCTTCTCGATCTCAAACAGTACCTTTGAGAGTTTGTGGCTTTAATCTTTGCTCTTCATGGGCAATTTTCTCTGGGTTGTGTGGAGAAATGTTTACTGCATTAAACTGAATCAATCCACAGAGCATAAATTTAATTGCATATATGATCAGTATATTTTATTTCTGACATCAGCTCAAATGCATCAATATTGTCATTTCAAGTAGCGTTATCACAAATAACAGACAATCATAAGCAAAAACAGTAAACATGCAATTGCTTACCCACTTTAAATGAGATGAAGCAAGCACAACATTATCAAATGCATATCTTTCATAACCAATGATCATAGGTGATGCAGTAAATTATTTCATGATTTGCACATATATAACCAAAATCATAATTCCTACCGGGCTGATCGAACGCAATACATAAATTCCAAAAACAGGAGGCTCTGTTGGAACAAGTTCTACAAGCTCCAATGTGAGGAAAATCAAATCGGAATCTGACAGATCTAACGGATTTGAAAGAGTAACAAAAAAGTATAATACGAAATTATGCAACTCCTTTTAGAGTGATGCACTTGATTAATAATCTTGATGATGAGAACAAAACAACAATGCTATACAAACTGCACATCTCCATCTCTGCCACTGTTCTCTCCCAGATAAAAATTTCTATTCGATTTATCGATCCTAAGATTCCTACTATCCATGGTGTGAAACATACACAGAAATTCACAGCGTGTGATGCAAATTTTAGTACCGACGAGCTTTTCAAGTTATTCAGATCACACAACCACAAAGAAAGCACAACTATTATGGTAGAAACATCAATCATATGAAATTCTCTTCTCCTGCTTGCTTAGAAGAATTCACGAATTTGACAAAGTCAGTCAACTCAAAAGGCATATCCTTCCCTACTTTGCGCCAAAGGCATATCAAGTTGGCAGTAGAAATCTCATTGACAAACTTTAACAGAAAGTAAGATTCAATTAGAGACATCAAAACAAAACATATGAAATACCTTGCCTGTTGCATTACGAATACGTGATACATGAAGAAGATTCCAAAATGAACTCTCTTATCCTTCCTAAGAATGAAACAATAACAAAGTTAAATTAGATGAAAAATGTCAGTTCATTTGGAAGATATTGAATAGTAGTTAAGTAGCAACATGTAATTCAGGATACGTATTGTGCATGCTTTTTCATTCTGAACGCTTTCCTTTATCTGAAGTAAAGTAGCTGAAATGATCAAATGAAATGGTAAACTTTAAGATCTATCTACTTCAACAAGTCATGAAATCACACGGTGAAGACCAATAATCATAGCGGAAAAAAGAAATATACGTACCCGATATACTGCAGAGGAATCTGTATCCACCCTACTTAAAAATCTACAATTGCCTCCCAAGACTTCGTGTCTGGCATAAACCTATACAACATGCATGTAAACAACTGAGCTCAGTAACTGCATATGCTGGATTGTTCAAAGCATTTGCAAAGTAAATGGTGTTTAAAATAGTTTGAAGAGTTGTTGAGCACCTGGCAAATAGAACATATCCCCTATTACCTGTCAATTTGAAGGCCTCACTTCGTGTCAGGTAAGTGCAGATTTGTTCTGCAAGGCAACTCAATCATGTTGAAGACTTGAAGTGAACACAAAATAGAACCATCAGCAATCTTCAGCAGTCATAATTCTTTTCTAAATTAAAAAAAAGAAAGAAAAGAAAGAGAATTTGCAACTCACAATATTGTTTGATTCTACCAAGAGAACTATTTAAGGATGAACTGAGAAAGCCCACTGTGGGTGTGAATTTTGAGTGGTTTTAATAACAGACTGCTTGAGGAGAAATCTTCTCGAGAAAAATCTACATTTGGAGAGATCTAGTCGAGGAAAGTCTCAACAAGGTGAAATTTTTTGAGAAAAAGTGAAACTTTTCGACAAAGATCTCAATAAAGTAAAACCTTTCAAAGATGATATCAATAAGGTGAAACTCTTCGAGAAAAGTTGAAACCCGTCGAGGAAGATTGCAACAAGTTAAAACCCTTCGAAGAGGATCTCAATAGGGTGGAACCCTATAAGGGAAGATGTAAGTGGAGAGAAATCTCCTCGAAGAACGATCCAAGTAAGAAGAGGTCCTCTTGAAGAAGAATCTTCTCGAGGTAGATCAGGATAAGATGGAACCAGCTGTCAGCCAGCGGAAAGCCTTCTTCCATGTCGTCCTGAGAGTTGCGTCATGAATCCAATAACGCATGACTTGTGGACCAAGTACACCACTATGCATAATACTTGAGATATTCACTCGAGCTCGCCTAAAAATATTTAGTAAAATGAACATACATTTGGGGTAAACAACCTATCCCATAATTCCCATCTACACCAACTAACTCAAAGTATTAATGACTCACACATCAGAGTAACTATTACTGATTCATCATCATCCATAAAAAATACATTAAGAAATCATTGTTTCGATCTAATCCAATACCTCTTGGAATTGAATTTCTTGGAAGCGATTACGCTCAGAAATTCCTAATTTCTTGGAAGCGATTACGCTCAGAAATTTTATATGTTTTCGTGATAGTTTTTTCCGCTCCAAAACTAACCCTTTTTCTTGTTGTCTTTCAGGATGAGTAACCTGAACAAATTGGACTTTGCTCCATTGGGAACAACTGGCTCTGGATATCACAAGTGGGTTTGTGATGTCTGCCAACATCTCAAGGCCGATGGAATCCTGGATACGATTCTCGAGCATAGCCATGACGTGCTAACTATTGAGCAAGCTCAACATTCGGAAGCAAATAGAGCAGCCTTGGAGGCAAATAAGGCGAAAGCTATCATCCTAATGACTCGTCATATGGGTGATTCGCTCCAGTACGAGTATATGAACGAAGAAGACCCCAGAAGGCTGTGGGTCTCACTCAAAGAAAGATTTGGCAATGTCCGTGACTCTCTGCTTCCTAAACTAGAAGTGAGACGGCACAGCCTCCGCTTATGTGATTTCAAGTCAGTTATTGACTACAACTCGGAAGCACTTCGCATTAAATCCTTAATGGAATTCTATGGAAAATATATCACAGATGCGATGTTGATTGAGAGGACTCTCTCTACCTTCCCCGTCTCTGCATTAATGGTTGCTAAGAACTATCGAATCGATGTATCTGTAGCACGGATCACAAGATTTCATGAGCTCATTGGAGCTATGAATGTCGCTGAAAAGCATGACAACATCCTTGTGAAGAACTATAATTCGAGATTCGTGGGAACAGATTATATTCCGGAGTCCAATTATAGTCGCGCCCCTAAGGGAGGGCGCCAAGAGCGAAACCCTAAATCTAGGGAATATTCTGGACGTTTTGGTCCATATTCTCGCTCTAATGAGGAAGGTAACCGCCAAAATATGTGGACACGGAACCGAATAGGTCAACATGGAGAGAGAGAGGGAAGTGATTATACGCATTTTTATGCGGGTAATTATATCTAAAATACTAGAACTAAGCTAATCCTCGAGTTAATTATTATGTAATTAATCTACTTTTATTTATTTTGTAGGAAATAAGCAGAGTTGCTAAAACGAAAAAAGAATGGCGCGAAAATGGTGAAGATTTGAGTTTTCGACGAAAGGACAAAATTGTGGATATGTTAATTGCTTAATTAAGCTTAATTGGTTAATTAACCAAGACACAAAACCTGCAGCACACAATGAAATTATGGGTTGATTACCCATTGATTAAGGGGGGTGAAATTTGCACACCCCTCTTTACATTCTACACACCCTTTCTAATTTTTTAATATTTTCTGATCTCCTCTTATATTCATTTCCCATATTACCCTTCTTCTCCAACATTTTTCATCAGTCTCTCTCTCTCTCTCCTCTTTATCATCCTAAAGATAACACAACACAATGCCGGTTCAACAGATCAAAAAATAAAACACAGATCAGAAACCCTTTTGCTACATGAAGAACACTTATATGCATAGCAAATCGAAAAACAGGACAGAAGATAGACTCGAAAAGCTCACTTTTCTCCCTTGAAGTTCAACTTGCAGATCTGCTATTTTCCTTTGCACACTGGTAAGTTCCCTCAGAACCCTTATCAAGTCATCACCTTTCTCACCAGTACTACTCGACCAGCTCTGAAGCTCTTCCTGCATCATAACAACGACTTACCCTAATTGAATTTCCAACCACTAATCATCCACATTACAATTAACCAAACAATCGACACAATTAACCAAATCTTGGTCAAAGCATTGTTCTTTTTTCAATCGGTGTTCAAAATCAAGCTCAGAAATGTGGAAATGCAAGGGATAAGAAATTAAATTGAGTTCATAATCGAAATGGGTGGAGCTAATTCCGACCCAAAGTGAGCAAAGAAGTAAAAATGGACATGGTAGACAGTAAAAGATTGGGTCTTCACCGGAGTGGGAGCAGCGGCGACCGAGAAACCAGGATCCGAAGCAATAGAGAGAGCATCAGACATGCCTCCGATTCGCCTCAGAGGCTTCTTCTACCGTCGTGGGGTGGCCGGACGCCGGAGTTGCCGGAACTTGCCCAGAAACCGTCAAAAGGATCATGAACTTCGGGCCTTCGATTCTCTTTCTACAGCCAATGCCCGGATGATCCGAGACCACCAAGAGGTCAACGATGAAGAGACTCTTCGATTGATGGTGGTCCGCCGTCGTGTCGTGGCTGGACGGCGAAGATGGAATCGGGTCGCCGGTAGGAGCACGAGAGCGAGAGAGAGAGAGAGACTGATGAAAAATGTTGGAGAAGAAGGGTAATATGGGAAATGAATATAAGAGGAGATCATAATTAAAAAATTAAAAAGGGTGTGTAGAATGTAAAGAGGGGTGTGCAAATTTCACCCCCCTTGATTAATTGCTCACTTGATACGTGGCAATTTATCCTTTTCATTCACTTGCCAAATGCTAATAGCACGTGGCCTTCATTCAATTAATCATCAAATCCTTACCTCTTCTTCCTTTCACGAACTGAAGGCTCCCAGATATTTATCACACTTGCTCACGCGCGGATTTTGTTTTGCTTTTGGCCCACCAATTAAGTGTTGACACGCAGAGCTTATCTATTTCTTTAGCTCGTAGACCACACAACCCAGCTACATATATATACTCCTATACTCCTCGCCCAGGGGAGAAACTCTTGTACAGTAGCTGCACACCACCAAAACAGGGCAGCCCTTTGGGCTTCTCTCTTCTCCCATCTTCTTCCTCCATTTTTTCCTCTTTTCTTTATATTTTGTTTTGAGATTTGAAGGACATCTCATACAAAGCTTCAAGGATCCATCAAGGGACTCAATTTCTACAAGATTCAAGATTTGGGTATTTTGTGGGGTTGTAATTCAAGGCTAGTCATGCTAGCTTCATAGCTATTTGTGACTATCCTTGTTTTCTCCTACACTTCTCTACTCTTTGCTATTTGAATTTTGCAATTTTGATGTTCATGAATATGGGTTGTGAGTAGTTACTTTTGGGGGCTAGGGTTTCTAACTCTAGCTCAATTTTGATGTAATTGACATATTTTTCAAGTGATATGGGTGCACTCTAATTACTATGCTACTTGGTTCTTGATGTATGAATTTAGGGAATTAACCACTCTCTTTGTTATGTGTTGAGATTTGTGATGTGTGATACAATTGGTGGTTCTTTTGTTCACTAGCTTCATGTAATTAGTGTGGTGTGTCAAGTAGTTGCTTAATCGAGAATGAATGATTGCTTAAGTTTTTATTTTCTTGTGCCCTTCGCCTTTAATCCTAGACGTTGTGGCCCTAACAAGGCATAATGATTAGAGTTAGAGAGTTCATTCTTGCCTTAACCGGAAGAATGGATACCAAATAAGAGAAATTGACTTAGTGGCCTTAACCGGCATTAGGTAGAGAACTAAGTAATCGTTAAATTTTAGGTTGTAACTATTGCATGCTTAAATCCCTAATTTCTAGAGCTCTAGGCCTTTAGTTCATGTTTTGGTAGCCCTAGTAAGGTACTAACTCATGAATTAGAGAGTTCATATTTGTCCTAACCGAAAATGTGAATACCCTTAAGGAAATTCGTCTTAGTGGCCTTGACCGGCATTAAGTACGGGATTTGGTTCTCATGAAGATATGTTTGTTTGCTTGAAATATGTTCGTTCATTGAAATTGCTAGAGAGCGATCCCTAGTACCCAAAATCTCTCTATCTTATTATTCTTCATTTTTAATTGTTGTTGTTCATCATTTAGTTTTTGGCTTAGTCATTTAGAAAATTAAAATCACACTTTTGAAAGACAATTTCTATCTCATTGTAAATAGTCATCACTAGGTCTTAGTTTTGATTAGGCTTTGGTGCAAACCAAAGCCGAGCATTGCTAAGGCTTGGTGTCTTAGAGTAACATTTTTATTTATTTTCTTTTTTATTTTTCTTTGTTTGCTAAGTGTCTTTATTTTCGACCACCCAAGGATTATGGGTTAGCCACTAATCCCCGTGGTACGATAACTTTGGGCATAATAATTCCCTATCTTGACAATGATACGTGCGCTTGCGTAAATGTGCATCAAATCAGGAAGCAGCGCCCTTGGTCATATTGGTGGCGCCACCAACACTAAGAGCCATCCAAATGACGCTTTCAAAGTGCCTCAATCAGTGGAGTCTGAGCACAAAGATGAATGTTCCCGATGTGGAGTATCCGATCATTGGGCACACATTTGTAGAGCTCGTGAAGAAATTGTCCCCGCCTGCAAAGAATATTGTGAAGCAAGAGAAGCTCACTATTTGAAACAAGAAGATCAAGAAGATGATCTAGAGTGAAGGGTTAAAGACTTCAAATCTAGCTGGGATCAATAGATCGCCAATTCTGTTTAAGTCTTTATTTTTCCAAGAGATGTAATAGGCAATTGCCATATACTTTGTAGTAAATTCCATTGGTTTAGTTTTTCTTCACATAGGCTCATCCAAAATGAGTATGATGTCTAGGAAGGTTTGAGATAAGTGGTACTTAAGCGAGTTTTGCTCTACCGACATCTCTATACTCACCTGGTCATATTTATTTTGGAGTTCCCGAAAGAAATCAAACGACTATCTTTGTTTTGCATTAGCTAGCATTTGGATTAGATTCTCTTAATGGTTAAGAGACAATGATGTACACCGTTGACTTATGAATAAAATTTTGAGTTCCTTTCATTATAACTCCATTTTAATTCTGAGCATATTCCTTTGTGACTACAATGGCTCAACCATCAGGATTAGTTCAAGGACACGGAATAGCCCAAAGTCCATTTGCCAAATGGCACCTTGATTATTGTCACAGAAACTCTCTACGCTCCTAGGGCCAATCAAACCCTATTGAGCCATTCGAGCCAACGGATTCCCTGTGGGAATGCATGTAGAGAACGGAAATGAGTTCCTTTGCAATACCTCTAATGATTGTAAACAAATGCGTATCTTAGAGAAGTTTATGTGTCTCTCTAGTGAATTATATGTCACTATTCGAGCTATTAAATCCAATAAAATTATGAAAGAACATCTCTTGGATTTAGACACATAATGACTTTGTCACGATAACATAGGTCATCCTAGTCATGATGATCCGTCTACTAAAGACTTCACACGGACATCCATTCTTTCGAGCGAAACGAAGCATGAATCAAAAGTTGATTCCTGGACTAAGTGTGACCGCCGCTGCTGCCTCTAGCGCCGCTGCCGTCCACCACCAGCCTAGGGCAGGCACAGTCCCTATGCATGACGCCATGGATGGCGTCCATCATGGTGATGGCGCCCCAGGTGATGCTGCAATCACCAACTTTGCTTCAAATAGCGTTTCAGACGCTCAGGCCCAACCAAAATTCTTATTGGTTGCTTCTAAGGCCTCTCACTCGTTTTACAAAGTCTGTTCCTTAGGGAAATTAGGACTGAGACCGTCCTATGCAAAGGATATGAACATACTCATTTTGTTCTTACATAGAATCCGTGGGGATTCTGTGGACTGATTCAACCAACTTGCGGACGTTTAAATATCGCATTATGTTGGTTGACACGCAAACACGCTGGTCACGTGTTGTGCCATTGTCCACTTGTAATGCTGCTTATGCTACACTCCTAGAACATATCATATGACAACGGGCTCACACCCCAAATCATCCAATTCAATCAATTGGATCTGACAATGCTAGAGAGTTTACATCGAAGACATTCTATGGTTATTGCAATGGGACTGATGTTGGACATCATATTCCCATGAACACACCCATATGGTCTCGCGAAAACGACTACGATGGTAGCCCGGACATTGGTAATGCGCACTAATCTCCTTATATCCGCTTAGGGTGATGCAATATCGCATGCAGCTATGCTAATTCGTCTGGAACCTACCGAAACTCAATCTACCTCTGTGTTACAGCTAGTGATTGGGTACTAGTATCTCGTACTTACCTATATTTGAGTGTGCCATTTATGTGCCAATTACGCCGCCACAGCTCTCGATGATGGGTCCTTACAGACGAAAGGGCAACTACATTGGATTTGAGACTCCAACAATAGTCCGCCACTTAATGCCCTTACTAGGCGATCTCCTTACCGCTAGATTTGAGGATTGTCACTTTAATGAGATAGTCTTCCCGTCGTTAGGGGGAGATAAGAACACGGATGTTTAGCATGAACGATAGGAATTGTCATGGTCTGTCGCCACTATATCTCATCGCGATCCCCGCTAAAGTGACGAGATCACACATATCTGCTGCAAACATGCCTGCAAGGATGGACGTCCCTACGAGAGGACATAGTGCCACCCTACAGGGAGGTAGGTATGTCGCCAACGCCATAGAGAGTGGCACTCTGGCGTTACAGGCCATGGCCCCAGCTAGGATGCGTGGGAGGCTCGTGGGTTCGAAGGATACTTTGGCACAACCCAATCCTTTGATCATCGACACTCAAAATCAGTCTCATGAGAGTCTTTCGGATTATGGTTTTCGTTGGGGGACGCCTCAATGTCAGAACCTATTCCTGAGAATATAGAGCCCTATGAAAATTACACTAGTGTACATGAGACGTGGGATAGAAACTCCATCATGATTGATGATGTATTCGCACATTTCATTGAACATGAGTTTGTTGAGTCCGATGATATCAAACCACGCTCCGTTGATGAATGGATGCCAACGTAAAGAAATTTGGCCTAAATGGAAATAAACGATCCAGATTAAGTTGGATTCTCTAACGAAGAGGATGGTTTTCGAGCCAGTGATGCCAACACCTCCTAACATAAAACCTACTGACTAATGGGTCTTCGTTAGAAAGTGTGATGAGAAAAACAGATGGCAATCTCGCCTTAAGGCCAAGGCTTCTCACAAAACGCCCTGGAATCGACTACAATGAGACATATTCTCCTGTAATGGATGTCATTGCAATCCACTACCCTGTCAGTTTGGTAATTTCTGAATAACTGAACATGCAACTTACAAATGTGGTCACTACATATCTCTATGGGGATCTAGATATGGAATATACATGAAGGTTCATGGTGAACTTCATTCACCCAAGTCAAGTGGCTCCAGATCACGGAGCGCTTTGCAATGAGGTTGAAACATTCACTAAAGTGACTACTTGATTGGGAAGGGATATGTAAATGCCCGAGCGTTTCCATAACAAGTTTCGGATTCTATCGCGGTTCATGTTGGACATAATCTTCATTGGAAGCCCTTTAAGAGTTGAGGGAAACCGCTGCTTGTTTTGAACAAATGAAGTAAGGCTACATCAAAAGCGACAACACCAAGCATAATCAACAACAACAGACTCTCCTCAAGATCAAAATGAACTATGTTCGATCTGAGGACAGTGTGGCAGAGTTGCTCACTAAATCATTGCCTAAATTCCACTTTCGAGAAACATGTTGGTAGCATCGTTTGCAGAAGTTATCGGAATTCCCATGTGTGAGCCCCGAAAAAGTTTATCGAGTTTAAGTGAAATAGTTCGATAATTTACTTATCTATCTCGATAAACGTTAAAGTACTCTAGAATATTTTCAGAAATTTTCATAAAGTGAAATCCTCAATTTAAGAGTTGGGTAATAAAGTACACGACACGACGAGTTCGTGGGAATTTTCAGAGAATTTTTCAGACACTCGAAGTGTTTATAATGAATTTCTGAAGTTTGGAAATTATGGAAATTCATTTAAATAAAAAGAAACTATTGCAGTGCAATCCTAGCCGTTGATCTATCCACCGCTTCATCCAAGCCCTTGATTACAATTTAAGTTAGGGTATTTATATTCCTTGATCAGATCAAGGATGGGGATCAGTTCCAAAAAACACGAGAGAGAGAGAGAGAGAGAGATGGGAGCTCTGACCAGGACGCCACCGCGACCAGAGAGGGAACCCGACCAGAAGGACGCCGTTCAGCCACCCCACGACGGCGCGCGACCACCATCTTCTTCGTCCCGCCGTCGCCAGCAGCCTCATGTCCCTGGATCATCCATGCACTGAACTAAGAAGAAAACACGACGACTGGAAGCTCCGAGACTTCTTCGGCGATTTCTGCAATTCCCGGCGACTTCGGCCACCGTCTCAGCTGCTTGTGGTATGAAACCTCACCTCCTCGTCGTGCTCTACACTCTAGTATAATTAGATTTTCGATTTAATCAAGTTTTCACAATTTCGTTTCTGGGTTTGGTCTCGGGCTGCCGTGTCATTCGACACCGGCGCCCTTTCCGGCTCTCTTTGGCTTGGTCTCGGCCTCGATTTCAACTGTAGACGATGAATTAAGAAGCTTTCTGAGTTGTAGCACGAGGAATCATCAGTTCATCACCTTCCCAGTCTCGGCAGTGTGTTGGGCTCGGTTGCAGTCGATTTCCGAAGGTATAATTCGATCTTTGAATCGAGTTTGTTTGTGTTAATGAAATCGGAAGTGATGCTACTGAGTTTGGCCTTGCTTGAATGAAATTAAAATTCAGTTTCTCTGTACACTTCGACAGTTTGGTTGCATGTGTAGAATGGGTTGTTGTGTCTTGACTTTAATGAATTGTGTGTATCAAGTTTGATGTCTTGTTAGTATTGCTACCGCAGTTTGTTGGAAATGGTGGACTGAGGTCGTGTATGGTTCTGCAAGTTAGTGTTTTGCTAAGGTTGCGAGGGCAGGTTATTCGAAATGGTTGTGAAAAGTTTGAAAAAAATGGTCAAGTTATGAAGCTTGGGTGTCCTTAGTAGTTTTTGGGTACACCTTGTATGAAAATTGGAAAGTATTGGGTGTCCATAGTAAATTCCATTGAATTACTATGCGACAAAATTGTTAAGTAAATTTGGGATCTTTCGTTGATGAAGTCGTTATTGGTTTGCTTGTGTATTTTGCGGTTTGATAATAAGTAAAGAAAAGAAATTATATATTGGGCGGCCTTAGTAATTGGGTGACTTAATATATATGCGGTTGATATCGTAAGCTTCAAGTGAATGTTCGGTAATTTGGGTTAATTATCGAACTTGTTGCGATTGGTCAAACGTTGGTCAAAATGGTCAATCCTGGTCAACTCCTGGTCAACCCAAGAAAAGTTGGTTTGGACGATTTATTAATCGTCGAGATCTCATATAATTGTTCAATGGATTATTAACGAACGAAATGTCAGAATCTAGGACTCCAGTTACCTGAGAAACGGATGGTTCGCGACTCTCGGAGTACGTAAGAGAAAGCATCGGAATCCAGGTAGGGACCGGCCTTCGGGTAAGATTCAACTCGCGTATTCAATTGAGTAATATGCATCGATTTTCGAGACAGAAAGCATTTTTAAGAAAAGTTTGTCGTTCTTTTAAATACTTGGTTTAAGCCTGTTTTTATACTAGAGCTCCAAAACTTCAATTAGCGATATCAAACCTAGTCGAGTTAGAGTTCATGTTGGGCAGCGAGGACGAAAGCTCACCCCTACAACAGTTTGGATGCAGGTACTGTGCACTGGTGAATCTAGGACTCCAGTTACCTGAGAAACGGAAGGTTCGCGACTCTCGGAGTGCGTGAGAGAAAGCATCGGAATCCAGGTAGGGATTCAGGACTTTCCTCGGTTAGTGGTTTTCTTATATATTTTATTAAAGTGATGTATGTTAAGTGGTATGGTTTGGTTATGTTGAAATGCAATGCATACTAACCAAATCGTGAGAAATGTGATGGCTTGAGAGCGAAATGGGCACTGACTTCCTTTGGTTCGATTCCCTAAACCTCCGGAGGGTTCGTTACGCCGGTCGTCCGGGCACTCCGATCTTAATTACGGACCCGGTACGTGTGTGTAACTAGGTAGTGGATGCTCTCGCTACGCTTATCTGGTGATAAAGTAAATTGAGGTAAGGTCGTGTAGTGGGTCTATGGGACCGGCCATCGGGTAAGATTCAACTCGCGTATTCAATTGAGTAATATGCATCGATTTTCGAGACAGAAAGCATTTTTAAGAAAAGTTTGTCGTTCTTTTAAATACTTGGTTTAAGCCTGTTTTTATACTAGAGCTCCAAAACTTCAATTAGCGATTTCAAACCTAGTCGAGTTAGAGTTCCTGTTGGGCAGCGAGGACGAAAGCTCACCCCTACAACAGTTTGGATGCAGGTACTGTGCACTGGTGACGGGACATTAGCGGACGGAGCTGGGTGTGCAAAACAAGTTCGGTAAATCACCGTTTGGGTTTTATTCTATATTCTATTTCTTGAACTTCGTATTCCGTGATTGTGAATAGTCAGTTGTGTGTCAAATCTAGTTACACTTTTGTTCTTTGAAGTTTATACCTTCCTTGTGAACATTAATCCCAAGCTTTAGACGAATGAAACGGATTTTCACCTCAAAAGTATTCGTAGCTTTCGCTGTGTTTTTACAAAAAGGTTTTCAAACCAAATGCCTAGTGGTTCTATAGAATGTAAAATCGAGCGTTCGATTTATGTTTTAGAGATTCGCGGCACTGTAACGAGTTTAAGCTGGTGAGGTGCGGCTTGGGGCGTCACACCATGACCATTGTCATCAGGGGAGATGCATATATCAGGGGGAGATGTTTACATGTATGGTCTCGAAACGTGAAAACTGTGTTGTACTCTTTTTCTCATTCGACCGAGGTTATTTTTGTGCCACTGGGTTTTTGTTACTCGGCAAAGTTTTTGACGAGGCAACGAGAGGAACACCACTTTTGGGCGACCCAAGGAGGAGTGTTCAAGTAAATCCAGAATATGTGTCTGGCCAAAACTCTAGGTTACTTGCTCTAGTTGTAATAGGGTTTATGTGATAGATATTCTCGGAGATATTCGTAAATATCCAATTAATGTACGATTATGTTTCCATGTATAACTCTATCTCTATACTTGTAATCCTATATATAAAAAGACTCATATTATCAATGAAAGCACGACTCAATTCTCTCTCAATTTCAGTTTTCCTAACACAAATATCTTATATAATTAAGCCAATTATTGAGGAAATGGTTAAATTTTTGAACTACCATCTATACCCCCACAGAATATATAACATAATAAACAAATTATTTCTATATGAGGATAAGATAGCCAATAGGCTATATCATATTTGAAAAAATTGCAATATCTCCCATGAAAAAAATGAGAAACTTCCCCAAAATCAGGAGAGAAATTGTTGTAACTCTTTTAATTAAAAAAAACCCAATTGACATGTACGGAGCATATGTTAAGGGGCTAGTACATATAAATGTAAAAAAAAAAATTTTAAAAAAAAAGAAGAGGTCAAGCTTTTTTCGATGAAGTTAATTTATACAATAAATAGCAACGATGAAGTTAATTTATACAATAAATAGCAACATAATTACTAATACTTAAGGAAATCTGACCACTCCATAACAGATCTAAATTACACTTTCTTCAATTTTTTTTATTTGTATAAAATTTGAAATTATCCCTACATCTTCCAGTTCCATCCCTTCCCTACTTGTGAGACAATGCTAGAACATTATTTCAATTTAGCAAAACTTTTATCACACCAATAGCTATCAATTCATGGATTCACAAAATAGCTTCAAATTATCACCAATTTCTGTCTAATGTATTCCTTAACCAATTAGCATTCAAAACAACAAAGAAAACAAGTTTCCAAACGCATCAGAGCATTCTCGGTCTTCATGATTGCAAATGAATGACTTGAAAATGAGAAGGACCTCAAAATGATCTCACTGCAGTTCCTATTCACCATTATTTTTAAGTAAAAGCACGATAAATCAAATATATTATTATATTCTAAAAGCTCAGAAAGCGCTGGGCTGTAAATCTATAAGGAGGCCACGACGACAGGCTTGTGACGCACGAGCTTACGCGGCAGCATAAAAAATCCAGTTTGGGCCATCCCAATATAGAGGCCCGTCCTCGCGCCGTATTTGCTTTAGAAAGCCTGGCCCACGCGTTCACAAGTATAAATAACAAATCGTATTTCTTTCGCACCCGCTCCAAATCCTGGTTTCTGTACTGGATTTCTTCTTCCCAGCTACACTCGGACTCGAAAATGAAAAGCAATGGGACTAAAATGCCCTCGCATTCCGGCGGTTTACCCAAGGAGCAGGAGCACGCTATCATTGTCTCCGCCCTGAAACGGGTAATCCGCGGTGGCGTTGGCACAAACAATGCACCCTCCCAGCCACCGCCGCCGCCGACGCAGCTCCCAGAAACGGGTGGCACCGATCAAGTTGTGATACCATTTTCGGATTGTGATGACACGTGTCAGGTATGTAATATGGAGATGGATCATTGCCTTGGCTGTGGTATGTTCCCGCCAAGCGAGCAAGACAAAGGTAAAAAGGTGAAGACGAGCAAGTACAGGGGAGTGCGGCAGAGACCAGGAGGAAAATGGGCGGCGGAGATTCGGGACCCGCGTCGCGCGGTTCGGGTTTGGCTCGGGACTTTCCAGAAGGAGGAGGAGGCAGCCAGGGCTTATGACACGGCGGCCCTGGAGTTTCGCGGAGCTGACAGAGCCAAGCTAAACTTCCCGCCATCCTGGGACACTGGTACTACCAGTGGAGCAATGGCTGATGAGACCAAAGTCCAAACAAGTCCAGTCGGAGAGAGCAGCGCTGCTGAGGAAGAAGAAGAGGAAGAGATGGATCCGTGATCCGGCTCATCTGGGACATATGCTTAAAGTTGAGACGGACGAAGAAGATGGGGACCAAGTGACGATTGTGTTGGCGAATAATGTTGACGACCTGGTACTCGCGGGGACGGGTAGACCTGGTAAAAGTGTGGAAGTTGCCTATTATATTTGTCTCGTACCGAGGTTTGACGGTTTGACCTGAATAAGTGCCTATTATAAGTGCCACGTATAAACTTTCCCGTCCGAGAAAGATCATGAAAATGACTTGCATCCAACATGTGCTTAATCTATTAGAAACCATCATCTCTGTTTCTTCTCGATGAGAGTTTGTGGCTTTAATCTTTGCTCTTCATGGGCAATTTTCTCTGGGTTGTGTGCAGAAATGTTTACTCCACAGAGCTTAAATTCAATTGCATTTATGATCAGTATATTTTATTTCCAACATCAGCTCAAATGCATCAATAATGTCATTTCAAGTAGCGTCATCACAAATAACAGGTAATCATAACCAAAAACAGTAAACATGCAATTACTTACCCACTTTAAATGAGATGAAGCAAGCACAACATTATCAAAAGCATATCTTTCATAACCAATGATCATAGGTGATGCAGTAAATTATTTCATGATTTGCACATATATAACCAAAATCGTAATTCCTACCGGGCCGATCGAACGCAATACATAAATTCCAAAAACAGGAGGCTCTGTTAGAACAAGTTCTACAAGCTCCGATGTGAGGAAAATCAAATCGGAATTTGACAGATCTGACGGATTTTAAAGAGTAACAAAAAAGTATAATACGAAATTATGCAACTCATTTTAGAGTGATGCACTTGATTATAATCTTGATGCACTTGATTATAATCTTGATGATGAGAAAAAACAACAATGCAATACAAACTGCACATCTCCAAACTCTGCCACTGTTCTCTGACTTCTCTCCCAGTTAAGAATTTCTATTCGATTTATCGATCCTAAGATTCTTACTATCCATGCTGTGAAACATACACAGAAATTCACAGCGTGTGATGCAAATTTTAGTACCGATGAGCTTTACAAGTTATTCAGATCACACAGCCACAAAGAAAGCACAACTATTATGGTAGAAACTTCAATCGTATGAAATTCTCTTCTCCTGATTGCTTAGAAGAATTCACAAATTTGACAAAGTCAGTAAACTCAAAAGGCATATCCTTCCCTATATACTTTGCGCCAAAGGCATATCAAGTTGACAGTATAAATCTCATTGACAAACATTAACAGAAAGTAAGATTCAATTGAAGACATCAAAACAAAACATGTAAAATACCTTGCCAGTTGCATTACGAATTCGTGATACATGAAGAAGATTCCAAAATGAACTCTCTTATCCTTCCTAAGAATAAAACAATAACAAAGTAAAATTAGATGAAAAATGTCAGTTCATTTGGAAGATATTGAATAGTAGTTAAGTAGCAACATGTAATTCAGGATACGTATTGTGCATGCTTTTTCATTCTGAACGCTTTCCTTTATCTGAAGTAAAGTAGCTGAAATGATCAAATGAGATGGTAAACTCTAAGATCTATCTATTTCAACAAGTCATGAAATCACACGGTGAAGACCAATAATCATAGCGGAAAAAAAGAAATATACCCGATATACTGCAGAGGAATCTGTATCCACCCTACTGCTTAAAAATCTACAATTGCGTCCCAAGACTTGGTGTCTGGCATAAACCTATGCAACATGCATGTAAACAACTGAGCTGAGTAACTGCATATGCTGGATTGTTCAAAGCATTTGCAAAGTAAATGGTGTTTAAAATAGTTTGAAGAGTTGTTGAGCACCTGGCAAATAGAACATATCCCCTATTACCTGTCAATTGGAAGTCCTCACTTCGTGTCAGGTAAGTACAGATTTGTTTTGCATGGCAACTCAATCATGTTGAAGTGAACACAAAATAGAACCATCAGCAATCTTCAGCAGTCATAATTCTTTTCTAAAGTAAAAAAAGAAAAAAAAGAAAGAGAATTTGCAACTCACAATACAAAGCTTTGTTTGATTCTACCAAGAGAACTATTTAAGGATGAACTGAGAAAGCCCACTGTGGGGGTGAATTTTGAGAGTGGTTTTAATAACAGACTGCTTGAGGAGAAATCGATCTTCTCAAGAAAAATCCACGTTAGGAGAGATCTAGTCGAGGAAAGTCTCAATAAGGTGAAATTTTTTTAGAAAAAGTGAAACATTTCGACAAAGATCTCAATAAAGTAAAACCCTTCGAAGATATATGATCTCAATAGGATGAAACTCTTCGAGAAAATGTGAAACTCGTCAAGGAAGATTTCAACAAGGTAAAACCCTTTGAGGAGGATTGCAATAGGGTGGAACCCTATGATGGAAGATCCAAGTGGAGAGAAATCTCCTCGAAGAACGATCCAAGTAAGGAGAGATCCTCTTGAAGAGGAATATTCTCAAGGTAGATCAGGATAAGATGGAACCAATCAGCCAACGGAAAGCCTTCTTCATTCCATGTCGTCCTGAGAGTGGCGTCACGAATCCAATAACGCATGACTTGTGGACCAAGTACGCCACTATGCACAATACTCGAGATATTCGCTTGAGCTCGCCTATAAATATTTAGTAAAATGAACGTACATTTGGGGTAAACAACCTATCCCATAATTCCCATCTACACTACTTACTCAAAGTATTAATGACTCACACATCAGAGTCACTATTACTGATTCATCATCATTCATAAAAAATACATTAAGAAATCATTATATAATTTTAGGCCACCACATGTTTAAACTTTAAGAGGATACTCTCGTATTATTTTGACTTACGCAAGTGCAGAAATGCGGTGCTCGCTGTGCGATTAATTTTTGTATTATTTATTATGATTATTTTAGGGGTTTTTCGATCCAAGTCCTTTTTGTTATATAAAAGTTGGATGTAGTCCGCGCATCTTTTCATGTTAATTGCGGTCCATTTGCTTTTTTTAGTAGTCTATTTTACCCTTAGAACCAAATAAGGTAAATAATTTCAAATTCACTGATTAAATCACAATTTTAGCTCAATTTTAAATTTCAAATCAAATTCCAAAATCTAGAATTAATCAATGAATAATTTTCAGACATATAAGATTAAATGCATTCCTATGAAATCAATATACCTAAGATGTAGGTATTGAATACTTATATACCTACATTATAGAATGAAAAACATTAGAACAAAAATTCAAACATTATTACTTCAATTGTATCTATATAGTAGGTATTTAAAGTTGTATAGTAGAGATTTGACATACCTAGACATACGAAGCAGGAAAAGAAACATAGAATATATTACCAATCTAATCAAAAGGTACAAATATGTACATATAAAACCTATACCTAATTAAAAGATAAAGGTATGAACAATTTCAAGAATGACCAAAAACCTCATATTGTGATGCTCTTCAATTGATTGAGTTTTGTCTTTAATTTCATCAGGAAATATATCAGCAAACTCTATTGCTCTAGACATTGGGACTAGAAATAAATTAAATTTTAGAAAGTCTCTTCTCTCTCGCGTTTCTTTCTAGCGTATGAGAGTTAGGGTTCCTTTGATTCGAGTCGTCGATCAAAGGTGACAGTTGTGTTCTCGTCGGCGTTGTACTCACAGCGCATGTTGGATCAGTGTAAAAGGATCGGAGAGTGGGCTACAGCGATTGGTTCGTTGTGTTGTACAATGGAGGATGAACTTGGGGGTTTGGTAAGGAACTTGGTCCTGACAGAGGACGAAGCGCAGGAGATAATCTTGCCTGATGATCCGGGGAAGTGGAAAACGAAAAAAATTTTGATTGTTGGTCAGTTGATGACCAATAAGCCTTACCGGAAGGAGGCACTTATTGGTACGATGAGATCGCTCTGGACGCCGAAGAAGAATTTGAAGGAGAAACCTAGGGTTTCGGCGTGTATCTTGGAGGGCAGCGATTGTCTTCTCCTTTACCCATGAATATGATCGAAACCGGGTATTGTGGGGGTGTCCATGGCATTTCGATCGAGCCCTGTTTGCGGTGGTAGCGACTGATGGAATGGAGGACTTGCTTAGTATCTCATTGAACTGGCAGTTCTTTTGGGTTCGTGCATGGGGGATTCCCCCGCTTTATATGGAACATGAAACTGGTGTCAGGATTGGGAATGCTGCAGGGCGTTTTGCAAGGATGGAGGAATCGGTTCAGGGTATTTATCTGGGCACTAACTTGAAGGTGAGGGTGCTTATTGATGTGGAGAAGCCGCTGCGAAGAGTTGCTTGTATCCGACTTTCGGGGCAGAGTAGAGCGTCATGCTTTGAGCTTGACTATTTGAAACTCCCAACTTTCTGCTTTTACTGTGGAATACTCGATCATGACTCAAATAGGTGTGAGCTACATCGCTCTGGAGTGATCACCGAGAAACAGTTTGATGAGCTCCTTTGTGCAGAGAGGAAGGATCGGTGGCTACGGGAGAGGGAGGAAAGGGCGAGAGCAGCGGCGGAGGAACAATTGATCAATGAGGGGAGAAGGTATGGTCTTTTTGCTGAGGCCCGTGGTGGGTGGTCAATGCGGGCGCCGGAGTTTCCTCTATCTGGCATGGTGCGTGATAGGCAGGAAATGGACGAGGGGGAAGGGGATGGTGAAGGGGGTTTTGACATGGAAATTGATGGGGCTCAGACGGGGAAGGAGGCGGAGGGCCGCCGTGGTCCAAAACGGAGACGTCTGCAAGAGACGATGGAGGCGATGCCAAGTTTGGATACGCGTGATTTACGGGAAGTAGAGATTCAATGCGCCTCGGATTTAACGCAAGCATTAAGTGTAATTGAGACTAAATTCGGCAAGGATAAAGATGGGATAGCTGATCGGGGAGAGAAATCCGGGCAGAATTTTACTCTGTTTGGACGAAATATTTGTTTCCCGCCTCCGAATAATTTAAAAGTAAAGTCAACGGTGCCAAATGAGACTGGTTTGGGCCTGAGTGTTTTGCAGCCTAACTTGGTGGATGGAGGGGTGTCTGTGGCTGCTGAATCCAATTTGAGGGATGGGGCTGGTGGGTTTCACGATGAAGTTGGCATTATTGGGGATAGGAAGACTGACAAGTCTGCGAAGAAGATGGGGAATAAGGTTTCTGGGCCTGTTGGGCCGATAAAGACTAATTCTGCATCGGGGGGTTGCTTACAGGCCAAGGTAGCCCCTGATGCAGTAAGGCCTAGTACTCAGAGTAGGGGTGGAAGAAAGAAGGGTGTGGTGGTGGCATCAAAAGTTCTGAAAATTCCAAGGTTGAGCAATGGACGTGCTCCTCTTCGTCCATCCGTGATGGGTCCGGACTCGGCCCATCACGAGTCATGAATGTGCTATGTTGGAACTGCCAAGGGATCGGGAACCCTTGGACAGTGACGGGGCTTAAAGGGATAATTTCCCTCATTCATCCCGACATCATTTTTTTAAGTGAAACTAGATGTACAACGGCTGATATTAGTGAGTTACGAGTTTAGTTAGGGTGGAAGAATGCTATTGTGGTGGATTGTAAGTTTGTCAAAAGGAAAAAAAGTAAAGGGTATTGTCGGTCAGGAGGTCTTTGTCTGTTGTGGAATGAACCTACCAAAGTGGAACTCCAGTCATATTCGGAAAGCCATATTGACGTGGTCATTGGTGAGGTTGACGATCCAAAGAGGTGGAGGTTTACGGGATTATATGGGCAACGTAAAGTGGAAAATCGTTATAAAACTTGGTTATTGTTGCGTCAGCTTAGTCTACTTGGGAACTTGCCATGGGTTGTAGGGGGAGATTATAATGAAATTTCATCTTCTGAAGACAAGAGTGGAGGGGTTGTCAGAAGAAGCCGACAGATGGAGGGGCTACAGGAGGCTATGGGGTTTTGTGAGCTTGGTGAATTTAAATTTCTCGGGCCTAGGTTTACTTGGAGGGGGAAGAGGGGAGGCGAAGAAGTGAAAATCCGGCTGGACAAGTTCTTGGGCACTGATAGTTGGAAGAATATTTTTCCGGCTTCATCGGTGCGTCATCTGAATCCCTCAAAGTCTGATCATATTCCAATTGTTCTGGAGGTTCGAGATCAGGTCCGTCGAAAAAAGAAAAGGAAGAAAAAGCGATTCAAGTTTGAAGAATTTTGGTTGCAGGAGGAGACGTGCAGAGAGGTAGTTAAGAAAGGGTGGGAAGGAGGTTCTGGTGATAATCCTTTCCATAATTTGTGGAATAGAATTCAAAATACGAGGAGAGAACTTGAGAACTGGAGCTTTGATCACTTCGGGAGTTTGACGAGAGAGATAGAAAAAATACGTGCGCAGCTGGCGGTTTTTTTTTATGATTCATTGTCAGCACCACCGGATGACAACCGGTTCGCTCTCGAGACAAAGCTGCATGACTTGCTTCGACGTGAAGAATGTTTTTGGAAGCAGAGAGCAAAGGTTTTTTGGTTAACTGATAGTGATTTAAACACGAGGTTTTTCCATCAGCGAGCGTGTAATAGACGGAAGAAGAATTCAATCTTGGGGCTATTTGATAATGGGGGTGTTTGACTTACGGAAGATAAGGATTTGAAGGATATAGTGCTTCATTATTTCAGGGACCTGTTTTCTTCTTCTCACCCAGCAGGCTTCCAGAATATTCTGGAAGCAATTCCTCATTCTATTTCAGCAGCAGATAATGTGGGCTTAACTAAAGGTTTCGAGGCAGATGAGATCTATCAAGCCATTAAAAATGCATCCTTCTAAGGCACCGGGCCCGGATGGTTTTTCTCCTTGCTTCTATCAAGCCTTTTGGGATTTGGTTGGAGATGATGTGGTGGAAGCAGTTAGGGCGTTTGTGGGTTCAGAGGAGCATTTGGAATTGGTAAATGGTACTGTTGTCGCAATAATCCCGAAAGTTGATACTCCTCAGTACTTGAGTCAACTGAGACCAATTAGCCTTTGCAATGTGATTTACAAAATTGGCTCGAAAGTGTTGGCTAACCGGTTGAAGCCTTTACTTAATACCTTAATTTCTCCTTTCCAAAGTGCTTTTGTGCCTGGAAGGCTAATTTCAGATAACTCTCTTTTGGCCTTTGAAGTATCTCATTGTTTGAAAAGGCGTCGGAGTGGGAAGAAGGGCTATGGTGCATTGAAGCTGGATATGAGTAAAGCGTATGATAGTGTGGAATGGATTTTTTTGGAAGCGGTTATGCGGAGAATGGGTTTCTGTGATGAGTGGGTGCGATGGATCATGGGTTGTGTTCGTACGGTCTCCTATTCCTTCATTGTGAATGGTGAGCCTAGAGGGCGTGTTATCCCATCACGCGGATTGCGACAAGGTGATGCTATTTATCCTTATCTTTTTCTGTTCTGTGCTGAGGCCCTCTCGAGATTAATTATTCATGCAGAAAGGAATGAGAATTACATGGGGTAGAGATTTGTAGGGGTGCCCCCAGTATAAGTCACTTATTTTTTGCGGACGACTCGTTTATTTTTTCAAAGCAGAACGGTCTAAGTGTATGGTGTTGTTGAGTCTCCTGCGGGAATATGAGAATGCATCCGGGCAACAGGTTAACCTGCAAAAAAGTAGTATATCGTTCAGCAAGAATGTAGAATTGGATGCTCAGTTTGCGTTGGCTGCCATTCTAGGGGTTACAAGGGTTGAGAAACATGACAAGTATTTGGGTTTACCGGTTGAGATCAGTTATTCAAAAGAAGAGGCCTTTGTATTCTTGAATGAGATGATTAGAACCCGGTGTCAAGGTTGGAGAGAAAAAACGTTGTCTATTGCTGGTAGAGAAGTGATGATTAAGGCTGTTGCGCAGGCTATACCTTCTTATGTGATGGGCTGTTTTGAGTTACCGAAGCATTTGTGTAACGAAATGCACCAACTTATGGCGCGGTTTTGGTGGGGTGGCTCTGAAAATGATAGGAAGATACATTGGGTCTCATGGGAGAAATTATGTCTCCCCAAAGTGGAGGGTGGGATGGGTTTTCGAGATATGCATTGCTTTAACTTAGCTCTCTTAGCTAAACAAGGGTGGAGGTTGATTCAAAGGCCAGATTCGTTAGTTGCAAGATTGTTGATGATGTATGGTTAGAGGAGACTCCTGCTATTATTCAGGATGTACTCTACGAGGATTATTGTAATCTTTCTAATGTAGCACGGGGTTCAGGTTTTATGTCCCTCCCGTTGCAAAGTATTATTTCAATAAATGGAACCGGGCGTGGGGCTGAGCCTCCCAGCTAGGCTGGGTTCCAAACCCCTTTAAAAAAAAAAAAAGATAAAGGTATGAAAGAGAAAGTGAGAGATAATGAGAGAACCTTAGATATAGAGATATAGAGAAACTTGAAAGATGAGAGAACCATCGTGTATGGCTAACTTGTGAAATCTTACCTATAAATAAATAAGGCATGTAAATGTGAAATAAAAATGTCTGATCAAATTCTATGACAAATGTTACCTATAACACCATAATCGATTCTATATCAAACGTAAACGAAAACTTCTTACCAAGTTTATAATAAAGGTAGCTGCGAATTGAAGAAATCATGTTAGTAAGACCTAAAAACGAATTGAGAAGGAAGAAGCCACACAAAAAATACAAATAAACGAAAAAATGAGAAGTATGTGTTAGAAAGAAGATATGCATGGAAGAAGGAGAGGAAAAAAGAGATGATTCGGTAGAGAAGAAGAAGAAGAAGAAGAAGAAGAAGAAGAAGAAGAAGAAGAAGAAGAAGAATAAGAAGAAGGAGAAGGAGAAGGAGAATGAGACAATATGTAATAGGCAATAGCAAGGAAAAATAATGTCTTAATATATAATGATTCCTCTTTTGAATTCAATCAAGGATCTCATAATGTTCTGCTTAACTAGTTAGAGCCGCCTCCTTTTCTCTCTGCTAGGGTTAGGGTTAGGTTTCTTTGCTTCTCTCTTTCAACGTAACCATGAGTTCTGTTGATGCCATGGCTGCAAGGCTAGCTTCATCTCTCGCGATTGCTGAAGGAAAGAAACAGATTGACCTCTGTCCTACGCAAGGTCAAGGTTTGCGTCAGTCGGAGGTTTTCATGGTGGGGAAGTTGCTCACTGCTCGGGATTATAAGATCCGATCCTTTCTTGGGATGTTCCGCAATGCATGGAGGATCAATGGATCCCTGCGGGTGGAGGAGACAGATGATTAGAGGGTTCTGTTCACTTTGTCGGATCCTTCGGATCGAGTTCATATCTGGAAGGGTGCTCCGTGGGGGTACAATCATGCCCCGGTGGCGCTGGCATGTTATGATGGTGTGACGCCCGTGGAAAAGGTTCCTCTGACCATGGCCTCATACTGGATAACACTGCAAGGTATTCCCCCTGCGTTTCGGTCTGAAAGAGTGATGACTATGATTGGTTACACACTTGGGGATTTTCAGGAGATCGATAAGACGGGGAAGAAGGCCAGAAAGCTTCGCATTCGGGTGGAAATCTCGTTGAACAAGCCGCTGCCATTTAAACGTTGGTATTGGGTGGAAGACGAGGTTGAATTCCTCTGAGAGAATGGTGTTGGGATCGCAAAATGCACCTGCACCGCCGATGACTTGGACTGGTGGTATGTAGATGCAGCTGGGAGCTTCGGCTTCGAGTTCGGGGATGAAGGGAGGCAGCAGCTCGGTTTTGAATGCTAGGGTTTTGATTCATGGAAAAACCCTAGTGTTTAAGACCCCTATCCCTCAGCCGGTTGTGGAACCTCCTCTGAGCTCGTTCTTGAACAAACCTCGGCGACAAGTGGTGATCAGAGAACTCCAGGCAACTGCTATGACACCGGAGAGAGTTACCGGTAAGCGTCGAGGTCGATCTGAGGGGGGAGTGACGATCTCCCTGAAGAAGTTAAAGCTTAGCTTGGCTGTAGGCAAGCGTAATCTGAATTTGGAGCCGGAAAACCTAGGGTTGGTCTCTTTGCCGAAGGTGGGCAGTTCTAGTAGTGGGAAGAGGAAGCGAGGTCGTCCGGTTGGCAGTAGGAATAAGCTGCCATATGGGGAGAAAAAGAAAGGTGCAGCAAATGAGGCTGGGCAAGTGCAGAAGGCTCCCAAAATGAATAAGGTGAAGGCTGCATCTGCTGGTATGAGCTCCAACTCGAAAGGGAAGGAGCTAGTTATTTACTCATTTTATTTCAGTTGGGTATGAGCCTGTGTGAGATGGGACAAGCTTCTATGAGTCTTCTATGACGTTTCTAGTTTTTAGTTTGTACCACAATTGCGTGATTGGCAAGCTAGGGCTAGTTGAATGATTTCATTTCCGTAGGAGGCGAGGTTTGTCTTTTTCTTGTATAGACTCGCTTAAATGTGAGAGTCCCAGAGATTCTTAAGAGTTTGCTTTGGTTTAGATAGGTAGTTCGGATTTTCTTGCCGGATGGCTTATGTAAACTTTGTAGACTTTAGCCTTTGGCTGTTAATCTAATGCATTCAACTTCTATTTTAAAAAAAAAAAAAAGGATCTCATAATGTTAATTAAAGTCAATATATTAAAATTGCTAATTTTACATTAACAAGATTGCAATAATTTAGGATTACAATTAATATATTAATTTTTACTGTTTATTGTGTAGAATATATTAAATAAGGGTATGTTAGGAATGGAAAATTTAGGTGTTGAGTCAGTAAGATAGAAAAGGAAATAAATTCAACGTGTCAGCTGAGTCAGAGGACCACGATTAATAAAAAAATTCATCCGGACTACATCCAATATGGGGTGTGAATTTTAGACTTAAATCAAATTAACTCATTATTTATATTGTCCATCTTTTATATATGGTCAAAGGCACATGCAACGGTCAGAATTACTCAACTATATCATAATTCTCAACTTTTTCTCAAATAAGGGGCTGCTTTTGCCTTGCTTCTCAATACATATTTCATTTTTTTTCTTACCCCTACCTCCCCAAAACAAAGTTTCCTCAATGGAACCTCTTTCTATACCTTCATGAACAATTGAAAAGCTGCTGCTAGCACATTCCGGTTTTCGCATAAAGAGTCGCTGCTATTACATTCTTGTATCTTTACATTGTGCTCCAGAGTTGACACCAGCGAATAATCAATCAAGAAATTTAAATTGCTTCACCCAATTAAAAAAGGTGCAATAAAATTTAATTTGGGACAAAATTCAAGAAACTCGAAGCAATTGTATTTCCATGGGTTCAATCATAGTAACCGAAAGTATTTTCCATGTATTTTTTACAGCACTTGCCTATTTTCATGTATTCCTTCTCTTCTATCGTAGCAGGTATATATGATAAAAACAGGGCTTCCAAGTGTTTAATATTTTTATTATAGTCTTTGACTCTCTTGATCAATGATCAAAATCTTATCAAAACATTAAGGACATCCATGCAGCCAAGTCTAGACTTCCGTATTAGATATTAGAGGTTACATGAAATACCACTGAGATGCATCCCTGAACCCTGAAAGTAACTGTGTAGCTTAAATTGTCATCGTATATATGTATACCTTTTTTTTGCTGAACATTTTTTATCACTGATTCCTTCTCAATAGTGGACAGTCCTTGATAAAAGATTAAAAAGAGTGAATACAGATTGAAGTTTCAAAGAGCTACAATAAGCCATTCATATTTTCCAAATACAATAAAACAGGAACTCACCTGATTAGAATACATGATCAGCATCTTTTCCTCGTCACCAACACACTTCCTGAAAAATTAACATTAAACCTGAAAAAGAGGATTTGCATCAAATCACAGATGACTGAAAAACCATGTTGACATGGTAAGACCAGAAACAAAGAATCCAGATAGAACCAAAGGTACAGCCCACTGTTATGAACAATTTGGTTACACTAAGAAAATGTATGACTTTCTGACAGCTATCAAAACCTGTAGCTATCAACTGTTACATGACTTGGTTACATGGCAGTACTATATACAATATAATGAAGGGGAGAATATCACAAATGGTCACTGAACTATGACATGTTCGACACTTTGGTCACTCAACTTTTGAAAATATCACTTTAGTCACTCAACTTAAACACCGTCTATCACTTTAGTCATTGCCGTTAAATTTACTATTTTAAGCCGTTAAATTGAGGGCAATTTTGTCTAATCACTACTTTTTATAAGAGAAAATAAAAAAATTATAAAAACATTTATTGTCTTGTTTATCTAAAAAAATGTAATTAAGGGCAGTTTTTTTTCCCCTTCCGAAAAGAAGAAAAACATCAATCTAGGTTGATTTCCTCTTCCATTGAGCTTCCCATTTCCGGTGCCGAGTACATGATTGGCCGAGACCTTGTTGGCCGGATTGAGCACCAGATTCCCTTCCAAAATAGTCTTGTTGTCACCTTTGCTGTGAAGTCCATTTGGAATTTAGCACCAGATTCCAATTGTCACCTGAAGTCTTGCAACCACAATTGAAATTGGGGGAGTTGGTAAAAACGGCGACGATTTGGCAGTGATTGAAGTCATGAGGAGTGGAAATTTGTGTGTACCTCTTTGGAGACGTTGAAGTCGACGATGAACATGCCGGGATTTTCGACGGCGAGAACCAAGCCGTTGAGTTTTCTGTTTTCCTCAAACCAGAGTCACCGGAAACGCTGCACCTGCCGGCGACCCACGTTTCGGATCGAACGAACCCAATCGCGGGGCGTTCGTGATCCGGATCGCTATGTTTAGCGATCCCATGGTGTTGGCGAACTCACGCACATCAGAGCCAATTCCAATCACAACTCAAACAGATTAACAGATCAAAAACATGGTGTCACCGGAATCTGGAAACTCACACACATCAGAGACAATGGTACTGAGATTCTGAGAATCTGAACCAATTCCAAGAGCTCTTTTGATTTTCCACACCGATCTAAGGAAGCCAGAACCTCTGCTGATCTGCACCGCATCGTCAAACGCCACCGCGAATTCAGCTTGCGGCAGAGAAGGAATGACTGCTCGCCTCTAGCTTCCTCTAGATCGGCGGCGGCGGCGGCTGCAGTTCCTTCTAGTTTTTGAAGAGATGAAAAGAATCGGATGCAAAAATGTAATATTCGATTTGCTGGGATTCTGGGAAAGAATACAAAATCGCAATCTAGAGAGAATCCCAAATTGTGCCATATAATCATCTCAATTTGATCCAACTCCAAGATTATCCAATAAAGAATAAAAAATAAAAACAGCTATTTTTATTATTTATTTTATGTTATTTGTTAATTTACTTGTTTATCCTCCATAAGTAAGGTGTTTCTTATAGTATATTAATAAGGGGTATTTAGGTAAAATAAATAAGTAATTTATTATAATTAAAATTCTAGCTAATATGTCCTAGCGTACCGCGTACCGTAAAGACTGTTTAAAATTAGCTAATATATCCTAGCGTACCGCGTAGGCGCGTACCTTAGAGCTTCTAATAATTTTTTTTTTTTGGTTACAAGCTTCTAATAATTTTAAACACAAACAAACAGCACAATATTGTACAACAGGGAAAAAAACCAATCTCAACATCAGAAACGTGTTCTCTGAAATCTACGATATTGCACAACGGGCACTGCTACCCTTGAATTGATGGACACAGGCATCTACTTGTTTGAAATATACAACATTCTGCTCTGTACACGGAAAAAAAAAAAAAACTAATTGACATTATTCACACACATCACTACAACCACAAACCGAAACAAAATGAAGCAATCAAAGATTGACGCTAAAGATTAAGTCGAAAACTCACAGAGCCCTGGCCATATTGTTGAGAAGCTTCTCAGAATCTTGAAAGAACAGAGAAACAACCTCAACCACAAAATCTGGACTATTTTCATCCTGGAGCTTCTTCAGCTGTGCAAACGGATCATCCAAGAATCCCTTTTCACCACCAAAATGAAAACCTACATCATCAAAATTCAAAATTCATCCAAAACCCCAAACAAAAAGGAACAAAAAAATAGCTTTGAACATAATTCTGGGAAATTAATGAAAGTGAACCATTGATTTCTATAATGACTCCATTAATGAAAAGAAAACAGATCTGGCAAAAAAAAAAAAAAAATTATGTGTATAGGGATGCAAAATGAATATGAAACCACTCAATTCTATACTCTCCATAATGCTTCAAAGAATATGAAAGTTCCTATCTTTACACACCGAACATAATCATAATACTCCTAACATTTAGTTTCATTTGCTGAAATTAAAAAAACCCAGAAACATTTTTCATGGAAACTAAGTTTTTAAATATATTTGAGTTTCAAATTGGAAATCGGTATAAGGGAAGAAAGAGCTAGCTCACCTTGGACTTCTCCTTCACTCCATCACTGGTCTGCTGTACTCCATCCCACACAAACAGAAGAGGAGTTCGAAGCGATGGACTACGGAGGTAGAAATCGGTAGAAACAAAGACGCATAGACACGATAGTACACAGGTGTGGTAATCTTCCACGTCACTCAAACCATGAGCAGTTTCGGAAGTTCCAATAAGATACCAAAAGATGAACAGTAAGCTTATCAATGCAGATGACAGGTGGACAAGAATTCCAGACGAGGTACGTCCCAGGGCACTGTTCGATCTGTCCCTGTCCCTGAGCGCCATGGCTCCTAGCAGCGGATTAAATGCTTACACGGCAGTCATGTCGACAACTTTTTTCCACCACGTTGACAACGTTGGAATCAACGCTTGGAAACGAATCTCTCCCGCCGTTTCTTTTCGTCCACTAAGCGCGCAATCTTTTCCAAACCTGTCATTAGCACGCCAGCAGAATAGAAAACCCTTGGGACGAAAATTCCCTCGCATTCCCAAGGAGCATTAGCACGCCATCGATCGGCTATCATGGTCTCCGCCCTCATAAGCGGCGGCAATACCTCCAAAAGCAGTGGACACTCTCAGCCAGCAGTTGAAGGTGGAAGTGGAACTCGTGATATCAATTTCCGATGGCCACACGTACGTGTCAGTGTCAGGGATGCTATTAGTACTACTAGTGCAGCATTGACCAAGCAAACAATGGAGACGATGAGGTCAATCAAGCTTGTGGCAGCATAAAATGTTCCCACACAAGCGCCTAGCTGTTTAAACTTTAAAGTCTGGCAGCTCACGTGCCACGTATTTTCTGTAAAAAAGCCCTGACTCACCCCCAACAATTTGCACAAACCGCCAACACCCCCCTCCCTTTTGATGTTTAAATCCTGACCCACAAACCCTTTCCCCCTATTGATGTTTAGAATCCTGACCCGCCTATAAAAACTCATTTTGTTCCCTTGGATTTCTATTTTCCCCTTCCCATCTGCACTCGGAGAAGTTAGTGACTCTAACTCAAAAATGGAAAGCAGTGGAACTAAAATGCCCTCGCATTCCGGCGGTTTACCCAAGGAGCAGGAGCACGCTATCATTGTCTCCGCCCTGAAACAGGTAGTCCGCGGTGGCACCACCCAGCCACCGCCGCCGCAGCTCCATTATGCCTCATCATCACTTCCTCCAACGGGTGGCACCGATCAAGTAGTGATACCTTTTTCGGATTGTGACACGTGTCAGGTATGTAATATGAAGATGGACGATTGCCTTGGCTGTGGTTTGTTCCGGCCAAGCGAGCAAGACGAAGGGAAAGGGAAAGGGAAAAAGATGAAGACGAGCAAGTACAGGGGAGTGCGGCAGAGACCAGGGGAAAAATGGGCGGCGGAGATTCGTGACCCGCGTCGCGCGGTTCGGGTTTGGCTCGGGACGTTTCAGACGGCGGAGGAGGCAGCCAGGGCTTATGACACGGCGGCGATCGAGTTCCGAGGAGAGAGAGCCAAGCTCAACTTCCCGCTAAGCAGTGAAGCTGGTAGTACTACTACTGGTGCAGCATTGACTAGGCAAAGCATGGAGACTGGTGAGGTCAATCAAGTCACCGCGAGTTCTGTGAAGTCAGCGAATCAGGAAGAGGGACGGAGTAGTGATGTTAAGGACGAAGACATCGATCGCTTCATCTGGGAAATGCTTAAAAATGACGACGGTGATGAAGATTTAAGCACACGGGTCAACTCAAATTTGTTAAATTAAAACAAATTTGATTCATTAATTAAGAAATTGAGTAATAATGCTTCATAATATATATGGAGCAGATGGGAGAGGGACTGATGCTGATAGAGTAAGGTCTGGGATGGAAAAGAGACGTTTGAGAAAAGTACCTGGACAAAATCTTCTCTTGGGACATTAAGGCATTGCCTTGAAGAGTCTCAGATGGACATTTTAGTACAAAGAAATTAATCCGATCGAAGAGCCTTAGGAGCCAGTTATTATTCCCTACCTATACAATTTGTCTATCTCTCTCATCACAATACCTACAGCGCCGTTGAAGTTTCCAGTGCAATTCCAACTTGGAGCATTGTTCCAAGTTTAGGAGCGGGTTATTATTCCCTACCTATAAAATTTGTCTATCTCTCTCATCACAATACCTACAGGGCTGTTGAAGTTTCCAGTGCAATTCTAACTTGGAGCATTGTTCCAAGTTAGCGGGTTATTATTCCCTACCTATAAAATCTCTCTCATCACAATACCTACAGGGCTGTTGAAGTTTCCAATGCAATTCCAACTTGGAGCATTGTTGGGTAAAGAACCCAGAAATTATTTTGGGAGATCGTGTTAGAATTAAGTGGACTTTACATTATCTATATTCATTAAGTAAATAACAATTGATTTAGTTTAAGATAAATAACAAGAAATACATGAGTTATCTCTATCTAGTTACCTATTGAGATTGTATGTCTCTCTTTAGGAGTTGGAAATTCAAGTTAACCTTACCTGATTAACATTAAGATTATGTGATAAACTTTAGTCTTCTAAGCGATAAGTTTAGGCTTTATCTGGACTCCTTTATGGGATGAGTTCATCTTGAGTTTTGCCTATATATATAGCAGGAGACAGTCCCTGCCTCTACTACGAAAACATTCAGTTCATTTCCCATTAGTGAGGTTTATAGTAAGTAGAAGGCAGAAGGCTATTCCCTTGGAGAGTTGCTGCTGCAGATTTGCTTCATTGTTGCTGTGTTGCTGTGTTGGTGATCTGATGTCAAACATGTACTCCTTTGGCCAAACTATTCTAGATGGGATCAAGAGTGTGGATGCAGGTGAACTTCTAATTCTATTAGCAGTGTTCTTGAATGCATATTTATATATATAGCTGCAGTACATGTATTTGTGTAATTATGAATTGATCATGGTGAGTGTATGATGATATGGTTGCTGCATCATGTTCACAAATGGTATCAAAGCACGTTTTCATAAAACACAAATCATGTGAGTTTTGTCTTGATTTAGAAAAACAAAGACAAAGAAAAATCATTTTAAGAAAATAAATTATTTTTCTCTGCTATGTCACTATACCCAAACCTGATTTAAGACCCAGCCCATTTTAATTACACCATACCCAAACCCGTTGTGGAATAAAACCAAAAATTCAGAAAACCTTACTGAACGACGTTCACTTTAGCATCTGGGATTGGTTTGGGTAGGGCTGGGTTCGGTTCGGTACCGGACCTTGAAGCCCAATACCACCTACCGAACCGAACATTGTTGGTACACAAAATGGGCTACCAATTACCGGCCAAAAAGTCGGTATACCAACTTCTCGGTATACCGAGATAGCCGGTTGGTTTCGGTTGGTTGGGCCTCCAACTGACTTTAAGATTGGGCCAGATTTCAGCTCCGGCCCAACTGCAATTGTAAAAGCCCAAACGGCCAAACCTGTCCAGCAAACTCAAACAGCAATAACCATATGAATTTAAAGGCTCAACCATAAGCAAATCTGCAAATGAAAAATAAACAAAGTTCAATACTTCATCTCATCATCACTTCAGTTCAAGCATAAGCAAATAAACAAGAGAACTTTTAAAGCAATACATCAACTTCAGTTCATCTTCATCTCATCATCACTTCAGTTCAACCATGAGCAAATAAAGCAATACATCAACTGTGCAATGACCAATAGCATGGATGGACAGCCTTTCTGATGAAAATCCTGCAAATATATTTACCTGAATGTTAGAAATGTTAACAAGTTAATATATTCAGTCCCCAAATCCTGAAAACTAAGTAGAAAACCCACCAGAAAAGTTCAATTCTTTTCCGTCCCCCAATCACAAATATCAAAATATACATGAAACAAAGTGGCATAACAAAACGAAATGAAAACAATTTAGATCTCCTTATCTTCTTAAGAAATGGAAAACATTCTTTGCAAAAACTCATATCACCCATCAACAATTCAAATCCAGAAACTAAACACAACCCATTAAAAAAACCCTTCAAGAACCACACCTTCTAAGACCCTTTACAGCAGCAAAGTAAGAACCCCAGAAAACTCACCAATCAGATAAGCCAATCCCCAAAAAAGCCCAGAACTTCACAAAACTTGAGACTACCAGAGTAGAAAAGCCGCGATCCAAACACGGCCTTAAGATTAAGACCAGACCCAGCTCTCCCTCTTCTTCTTCGTCTCCCTCAAAGTCTCAAACAGTCAAACACTCAAACTCAGTCCTCGATCCTCCTGTTCCTACAAGCACAGAAGGGAAACCATGAAAACCCAGAACATATTGGTAAAGAAAGAGCAACAAATCACAGATCCAGGCGCATAAATACCACTCATAGATACCACTTGAGATCCAGGCGCATCTAGCTAAAATTGAAACAAAAATCGAGGTACTCTTAGGGAAAACTCACCGGCCGTAGGACGCTAGGTTCGAACTTCACCGGCGCATCTCTGGGTTCGATTCTTGGATAGTTCGAAGTTCAAACTTCAAAGGCTGAAGGAGAGGTCGAGAGGCGGAGACTGGAGAGGGTTCGAGTCTGAGAGAGACTGAGAGAGGGCTCGATCTGAATTGTGAATTGAGATACCCCCCTTACTCCCTTAAGGTTTGGAAAATTTAAAATCGAACGGTTATAATTTAATATGAAATAAAACTAATAATAATCAACGGTTCAGATCGATAGATATAAAATATATTTAAATAAATAAATAATATATACAATATACGGTTCGGTAAGGTATACCGTATATGTCTAAAAATCAGTACCAATACCGTACCAATATATCTCTCTCGGTTCGGTACTACCGTACCAAACTTTCGGTTACCGATATAGTCGGCTACCAACTTTTCCGGTTCGGCTCGAACTCGGTTGGTTGGTTTGTCTCGGCTGAAAATGCCAGCCCTAGGTTTGGGGGATGAGAGCGCACCATGAGATTGAGGATCTCAAAGGGATTCAAGACCCATTCAGGCGCTCGATTCATGAAGGGCTGGGTTTTGCTACTTGCTTGCTTTCGATTTTTGCTTCCTCTAATTTCTGATGCAGCGCTATAGCAGAGGCTAAGGTATGTCCATGGAATCTTCACAATTCGAATTTCAATTTCTACATATGGAAAGGGTTGTCATATGTATTATTGTTTAGCATATGGAAAGGGTTGTCATAATCATATTCATATTGCTTGTTCATATTGGTTGTTGGAATTATGCATATGTGATTTGAATGATTCTCGTGGGTATGAGATTGAAACGTGAAATTGGGAATTCTGTGTTCATAAAGCTTATACTGATTCAATTATTGTTTTTATGATTGATTGTTGCTTGGTTATGCTGCTGTGATTTTTGACAAGAATTAAGAATAACAATATCTCCCAATTGTGTAAAATGATAGTCTTGTTGATGTTCTCACAGTAAGATAAAAGTTAGTAAGTTCAAAACAGTAACTCGGAACATGTAGTATTAACTTTTGATTTTGTGATTCATAAAGCTCTTAATGACTCTATTGTTAATTGTGATCAAGTGTTGATTGCTTTAGCTTGATGTGTTTTTTGACAATGACTAAGCGTATGAATATCTCCCAATTTATTGAATCTGCAGAATTATGGTCATTGTTGTCTTCACAGCTAACATGTAAAACTAATAGGTTCTTAAGTTGATCAGAACATATAGCTATTAGTTTTTGGTTTTGTAATTTTCTGAAAAATTGTATTGATTATGTTGCACAAAGCAAACTCTCACTATTATTTTTCAGAAATTTTTGAGTTTTAACAAAACTGAAACTTGTGTTACTGCCTTTAAATATATACTTATATTTTGTCTTCCAAAGAAGTGTTTACTGTGTATATTTAGATGCAGAACAGCATTACATGTAAACTCTAGATTCCTATTTCGATGCATTGAAACTTTTCTCTATCCAAAGATGTTGATTGTTTCCTTGAATAACTGGAATCTACTGAATATAGTGTAATGATTTAGAACTTAAGCATGTTATGTCTTCTGCCACAAATAGGTGCTGCTTAACATTGATTTCAGTTATGGGAATTTTGTTTTATGTTATGGCTGCGTTTTGTGATTGCAGCTGTTTTGTATGTTTTGTTTTTTCCTGAAACAGTACATGGTTACATAAAACTTTAAGTAACTTTAAACACACAAACAAGGAACTTACACAAAATTATTTTCTTTTTGTTTAGGACTCTCTGTGGTGACCTTAGGTCAGATTCAATTGCTAAATGGGTGGAATTATAAGACCTGGAGAAATCAAGTAGAGTTTTACCTTTCCATGCACCAAAATATGGACCTCTGTCTGATTGAAGAACAGCCACTTGAGTTGGACACAGACAGCACTGAAGAGGATAGGAAGTACTACAAGGAGTGGTACCAATGCAACAGGAAGGCCAAGAATGTAATTAGGAGCACGATGTCCAACACTGTTAGAGGGTCAATAGTAGAACCAGACCTAGCTATGGACTTTTTGGAAGCTATTGCTGACAAATACAGGGAAAGTCATAAGGCTGAAACAGCTAGGCTCTCTAAGAGGTTCAATGAGCTGAAATTTTCTGGAAGTGGGAGTGTGAGAGAACATATTATGGAGCTGATAGAGATCAATGCTAGGTTGAGGGACATGGGGATGGGAGTTAATGATGAACAGGTTGTTCATGTAGCACTGTTTTCCTTGCCAAGTGACTATAGTAACCTCAGAACCTCCTATAATGCAACCGAGTCTAAATGGGACCTCAACAAACTTATTTCAATTTGTGTGGATGAAGAGGATAGAGAACCCACTAAAGCAGTGAACTTGGTTGAAAAACCCAAGTGGAAGAAACAGAACAAGCTTAAGCTGAAGAAGACAACCAATACTAAAGTTTCTGGAAAACCTGCAGACTCAAAGGCTACAAAGCCATTCAAGTTTAAGTGTTACTTCTGCAAGAAGGTTGGACACATGAAGAAAGAGTGCAGCGGGTTCAAAGCTTGGATGATTAAGAAGGGTAAGTTAGTTCTTCAGTTTTCTCCTTAGAAGTTAATTTTATAAATGTAGGACTCAGGCTCACCTATACACATTATGAATTCCTTGCAGGATTTAACAAACAGGAGGGTGCCAAGGAGTGATGAGGTCCATGTCTGTGTAGGCAATGGGATGAGGGTAGCTGTGAAAGCAATTGGAACCTTGAAGCTAGATTTAGGATTAGGAAAATTTTTGATTCTAGATAGTGTTTATTATATTCCTTCTATGAAAAGGAATTTGCTTTCTGTTTCTCTTTTGGTTAAGGTTTCTGGATGTAGACTTTTTATTGATTATGATGGAATAAAGATTTATCAAGGTTCTTCATATCTTGGTTCAGGTGTTATTATGAACAATTATTTACAATTAAACTGTTCTGTTCCTTAACAGGATATTATGTTGATTGAAAATAATCAAAACACATTAAGAAATAACACTGTTGCAGGTGTTAAGAGATCTTTATTCAATGAAAAATCTGCATATTTATGGCACAGAAGATTAGGTCATATATCAAAAGAAAGACTTAAAGTACTTGAGAAAAACAAAATCTTGCCAGAATTAAACTTTTCTGATCTTGAAGAATGTATTGAGTGCTATAAAGGAAAATTGACAAATTTCAGAAAACTTAAAGCAACAAGAAGTCAAAACCTTTTAGAACTCATACACACTGATGTTTGTGGTCCTTTCAAGCATAAGACTATTTGTGGCAATGTGTATTTCATTACATTTATAGATGATTATTCTAGGTATTGCCATGTTCAGTTACTATCAGAAAAAGCACATTCACTTCAAGCTTTTAAAATTTTTAAAACTGAAGTAGAACTACAGTTAGAAAGAAAAATTAAAGTTGTAAGGTCTGATAGAGGAGGAGAGTTCTATGGTAAGTATACTGAGGCAGGTCAACAAAAGGGACCATTTGTTTTGTTCTTGCAAGAACAAGGCATTAAGGCCCAGTATACAACTTTGTACACTCCCCAACAGAATGGGGTTGCAGAAAGGAAAAATAGAACCCTTCTTAACATGGTGAGGAGCATGATGTGCACCTCAGGATTGCCTAAATTTCTTTGGGGTGAAGCCTTAAGAACAGCAAATTACATTTGCAATAGGGCCCCAAGTAAATCTGTAGATAAAACACCTTTCGAGTTATGGTGTGGTAGGCAGCCAAGCTTGCATCACTGCCATGTGTGGGGGTGCAAAGCTGAGGCAAAAATTCCAAATGCACAAGTGCAGAAACTAGAATCAAAAACAGTGAGTTGTAATTTTGTTGGTTATTGTGAGAAATCAAAAGGCTATAAATTTTATGCATCACACCATTCACCTAGAATTTTTGAAACAAATCAAGCAAAATTTCTGGATGAAAATTTCTGTAACACAAATTTTGAAGATCTTTCTTCAGATTTTGAGGAAATTACAGAAAATGTGAATTTAAGTATGATATTGCCTTTGATACAAGATCATGACTTAACTGCAACTGCCACAGAAAATATAGTTTCGAACCAAAACATCATAAGTCCAGTAGCTTCACCACACCATTTAGCTGAACCAGCCAACCAAGAACCTCAAATTCAACCTGCAGTGCAAAATAATGTTGAAAATGCAGAAATTCCTCCACCCAGAAGATCCCAAAGAGTTAGGAAACCTACCTTTGGAGGGCAAGACAGTGAGTATATTGTGTACTTGCAAGAACTTGATGAAAATCTTGCAGAAGACAATGATCCGTTAAGCTTTAAACAAGCTGTTGAAAGCAGTGAGTTTAAGGAATGGAAAAAGGCCATGGAAGCTGAATTAGAATCCATGAGTCAAAACTCAGTTTGGGAACTTGTCAAACCTGATCCAAACCACAAACCTATTGGGTGTAAATGGGTGTTTAAGACCAAAAGGGATGCAAAGGGTAATATAGAAAGACATAAAGCCAGGTTAGTAGCTAAGGGTTTTACACAAAAAGAGGGTATTGACTATACAGAAACCTTTTTCCCAGTTTCCACTAAAGACTCATTTAGAATTATAATGGCTCTTGTAGCACATTATAACATGGAACTACATCAGATGGATGTGAAAACAGCCTTTCTGAATGGGGAATTAGATGAAGTCATCTACATGAAACAACCTGAAGGTTTTGTAAAATCTGGAAAAGAAAATCTAGTGTGCAAACTCAAGAAATCGATTTACGGACTTAAACAAGCTTCTAGGCAATGATATAAGAAGTTTGATTCAGTAATCTCTAAATTTGGTTTCACATAAAATATTGTAGATGAGTGTGTATACATTAAGACAGTTGGAAATAATTTTATTTTCCTGATACTGTATGTAGATGACATCTTATTGGCTTGCACTAACATGAAGTTACTCAAAGACACAAAAGCCTTCTTATCAAATAATTTTGATATGAAAGACTTGGGTGAAGCATCCTATGTCTTAGGAATTGAGATTCAAAGGGATAGAACACAAGGTGTGCTAGGCTTGTCTCAACACAATTACATTTCCAAAGTGTTGAAAAGAATTGGAATGGAAACTTGTGCTTCTGGTGAAGTTCCCATGTCCAAAGGAGATAAACTTACCAAAGGTTCCAAAATAGGGGGAAGAGTGATTCTGAAATGGAGAGCAAGCCTTATGCTAGGCTAGTAGGCAGTCTCATGTATGCACAAGTCTGTACTAGACCTGATTTATCATTTACAATAGGTATTTTATCCAGGTTTTAGTCTAATCCTAGCCATGAACACTGAATTGCTGGTAAGAAGGTACGTAGATATCTTCAAAGAACTAAAAATCACATGTTGGTCTACAGAAAAGTAAAACATTTAAAGTTAACTGGATTTACAGAGTCAGACTTTGCAGGTAATTATCTTGACACAAAGAAATCAACTAGTGGTTATGTGTTTATGCTTGCTGGTGGGGCTGTGGCATGGAAAACCATGAAACAGTCATTGATATCCACTTCCACTATGCAGGCAGAATTTATAGCAATTTATGAAGGTGTTTGTGAAGGTATCTGGATTAAAAATTTTCTGTTGCATACCAAAGTCTTGAGCTTCATTGTTTCAGATGCACTTAAAATTTTTTGTGATAATGAGGCTGCAGTTTTCTTTAGCAAGAATAGTAAAAGGTCAAACAATTCCAAACATATTGATCTTAAGTACTATAGTGTGAGAGAAAGAGTGAAGCACGGAGAAGTGAGCATTTTGAACATTGACACAGACTCTCAGCTTGCCGACCCATTTACAAAAGCATTGTCAGTTGCAGCATTCCAGAAACATGCAACAAACATGAGAATTTTGTCTGAATTGAGAGCTTGAGCTCAGTGGGAGTCAATTTTTATTTGAATTTATTTTTGTGTAATCAGTTCCTTGATTCAGCTATTTTTCAATTTTCAGTCCACTTGTAATCTTCATCTTACAAGTCATTAATAAAATGAGGTATTCCAGTTATGAATTTCTTTTGATGGTACCATTTTAGTTTTCTGGAATAATTTGTTGGATTTTAAATTGTGTGTTTTGTCAAGTGGACTATTGTGCTATGCATGAGTTTACAGGTTAAGAATCAGACTACCAAGTCCACTGGTGTAAAGAGTTAGTTGGTGTGATCTTGAGCTTACAAGATCAATGCAGCTGGACTGAGAACAAGATAACCTTGCAGGTAGATATACAATTCTCTTGTTCTCATTATTATCACATTTTGAGTTTATGTGAATCGCAGCAATTGATGTTAGTAGTCTTTAATCAGTATGGTTGTGGTAATTATAATTGATTCTTGGTTCTGCATCAGTTTCTGCATTTTGACCAAACTGAATGAATTCTGAGTATCCTTGTATTTCAGTGCACACTTTGGTTGTTGTTTGTTTTAATCTATGGTTCAATTGTTTTGGCATATAGACAATGTGAGTCCAAGTGGGAGAATGTTAGAATTAAGTGGACTTTACATTATCTATATTCATTAAGTAAATAACAATTGATTTAGTTTAAGATAAATAACAAGAAATACATGAGTTATCTCTATCTAGTTACCTATTGAGATTGTATGACTCTCTTTAGGAGTTGGAAATTCAAGTTAACCTTACCTGATTAACATTAAGATTATGTGATAAACTTTAGTCTTCTAAGCGATAAGTTTAGGCTTTATCTGGACTCCTTTATGGGATGAGTTCATCTTGATCAGTTTTGCTTATATATATAGCAGGAGATAGTCCCTGCCTCTACTACGAAAACATTCAGTTCATTTCCCATTAGTGAGGTTTATAGTAAGTAGAAGGCAGAAGGCTATTCCCTTGGAGAGTTGCTGCTGCAGATTTGCTTCATTGTTGCTGTGTTGCTGTGTTGGTGATCTGATGTCAAACATGTACTCCTTTGGCCAAACTATTCTAGATGGGATCAAGAGTGTGGATGCAGGTGAACTACTAATTCTATTAGCAATGTTCTTGAATGCATATTTATATATATAGCTGCAGTACATGTATTTGTGTAATTATGAATTGATCATGGTGAGTGTATGATGATATGGTTGCTGCATCATGTTTACAGATCGAGGCTGGAGTCTGAAGAGAGAAGAAGCTGCATGGTCGGACAAAGAGGAGGGACCGGAGGGGTTTCCTATTTTTATATGGTCGGTTCAAATTGACATGTGCTCGAGTTTTAAACAGCTAGCAATTGTCTTTGCCATCATAATGCAAACAAAATCTGTTGACGGGTACATGGGCAATTTGTATTCTTGCTGGATATGTTTGGTTGATTTATAATTTTGGTCATATGAAAGAATTTAAATAAGATTTTGATGTGTATCTACATGGGACCAACTCTATACTTAATTTGATATCAATTCTGCTGGTTGACAGTTTGACGAGGTCATGAGCATGAAACAGTAGTCAAACGAGTTAATCAAAAAAAAAAAAAAAACAGTAGTCAAACGAGTTGTATAATATCTCAAATGCATTCAAACGCTTGGTGTGCAACTCAATTTTTAATTCTCGGTGGGCTATTCATGAATATCTTTTCAAATTCTATTTATTATCTCTAACGACAATGGCTATCGGTTTCATATCATTAAAAAAAATAAAACAATATATGGCTAAGCTCAAAACTAGTTCTATGTACACTTATTATAATTGAAAATTCGATCTACAATGTACATTATGAATGAATGTTCCATGTTACTTAAATTCCGATTTACCACTGCCTTTACTACTTCCCTCTCCGCATTTACCGCTACCATTACTACCTTTTAAATGTTAACCCTACAATCAAGGTAAGTAAAGGGAAGTAATGACAATATTATAGCCGTAAATGCGGCGATCAATGCATCATTCAGTATGGCAATCATGGCCTCCAATAAGTGGCGGTTATTGCAGAAGTAAATACGTTCTTAATAGTGATTTGCAGCCCACGCCGTAATGCACCTATAAATAGAGGGCAAGACGACCAGGTATGACATCCGATTCTGATTTCTCTGACTACGCTTGACTTAGACAGTTACTGACTTAGGCATCAGAGGGTCTTTTGCAAGTACCCCCCCCCCCCCCCCCCCCCCGGATGCGGAGAGAGGTGATGTAGCGGAGAGAGGTGACGTAGCGAAGAGAGGCTACGGAGCGGAGATAGGTTACGGAGCGGAGAGGGGTAACGTAGTGGAGAGAGGTTACGGAGTGGAGAGAGGTTACGGAGTGGAGAGAGGTTACAGAGCGGGGAGAAATTACGGAGTGAAGAGAGGTTACGAAGCGAACACAGATTACGAAGTGAAGAGAGGTCTCTGCTTCGTCAACGTAAGGTCAACGACGAATAGAAGCTTCTCGATCGTCCCCTGTTCAACTCCTGCTCCAGACTACATTAATTGTTGGGTCAAATTCCTAATCGGAATTTTTCATCACTAACAATCATCTTAGACATAGGTGTCATCCTCTAGCTCTGATTTAACTTGTTACTTAGATTCTATTCTTATTTTCTCACCATAATTTTTACACCATCAAACAATAATCATGATTTTATTTTATTCTATTTTCAAAGTCAATAAACAAGAAATTAATTTTAAAAAAATTATTTCGAGATTTCGGTGTTCTATCAAGTGGAACACCTTTCAAAAATCATGCTTTAGGAATGATGAGCTTATGGTATAGAAGAATGTGAAGAGAAAATAGGATTAATAAAGTTTAACACGTTTCGGCATGTCATTGCATTCCACGAGTGCACCATAGCACCTCCCAAAGTGTCAAACTATGCAAAACCCAATTGTCATGTTTCTTAATCTTACCATAGTAACCATGACATTTAAAGTGCGTTCCAATTGCTAGACTACCAAAATCAGTAATGGATTTTTTTTTTAATGACTTTCTATGTCGAAAGATAAGAAAATTCATATATAAAAGCTTGTTTGATATTTTGATGTTCCACATGTCCAAAATTTTAAAAACCATACTTTATGAATTATTGAATACTAAGCTCATGGTGCCTGTGAATTTTAAAGGACGCGCGAAATTTAAAAGAACTCACTGTTGTCCATACATGCCAAATCATATCAATCATTATTTCTATTCAAATTCATCCATGCAATGAACTCACCCTCAATAAAACATGATTGCCAAAATAGTATTTCAATTTACAGAACTCGAACTTCAATCCCAAAGCCTCACACTTTCTTTGTCTGCTCAATCTATGCCGAAACAGGAAGAACTTGAAGCCCCTCAAACTTGAGAGAATAATGAGATAATTTTATTCTTCTCACAATGAGGTATTTATACACCAAGGTTACATATACTAACTAGGTAAGTGCTAATTATAATTAAAGGGATAATTACATTCCTAATTGCATACAATTAGTACATTCCTAATAGAATAATATTCTAAATAGGATAGTTGACTCACGCTAACACTTAAGTCCTTTCTCGTGGTCCTGGGACTTATCAACAATATTTCTGTGATTGAACATAGAACAATTTGTTAGGTACTGTTTTCATGTGGGTGCTTCACGTACATTTAGCTCTCTCTCTCTCTCTCTCTACGTACATACCAACAAATCAAAAGGCCAAATCTTGGTTTACAAAACCTGTTAATTATGTGCCTTGCAAGCATGACTTATACCAAGACCTCTTGTGTGCGTATCTGAATTCTCGGGGTTTGGGTTGCTCTTAATAAGATGATTTCACATTTCCGTTTGTGATTAAGGCTTGTGTAGCTTTGGGTGTTGTTAAGATTGGAACCTTCAATAAACCTACTTGAGTCTCTGCTGGGTGCTTGTAGCCTTGTAGAATTCATGGAAATATTGAACTTGAAGAGAAAATTGGTGGGTTGCTCTCTGAATTGGACCTTGAAAATTCATGACCACGTACACGTAATGCTTCATAATATTTATGCAGCAGCTGGAAGATGGACTTGGTCTTCGCATGCGACATTAAGGCATTGCCTTGAAGAGTCTTCCCATGGAGATTTTTGTACAAAGAACCTAAACGGAAGAGAGTTAGGATGAGATCTTTCTTCCCTACCTTCACAATCAAGTGTTTATCTCTCTCGTCACATGACCAACATTGACGTTGGACTTTCCAGTGCAAGTCCAACTTGGAGCTTTGTTGGGTAAGGAACCCAGAAAGTGCTTTGGGAGAGGCTGGAGAGTAAAGAGTGAAGAAGTCAAGAAGCTGCTTGGTCGGAGAAAATGGAAGGACTGGAGGGGTTTCCTCTGTTTATAATATGGTCGGTTCAATGTAAACACCTAGCAGTTAACTTTTGGATCACTGTGGTAAACAGTTAATGGGTCCATAATGGATCTAATGCATTTAAGGTCTCTATCCAATTTAACTCTTCCTACTTTTGTCCTCTGGCTGCGGAGAAAAGTCCTTGTGCATGCACAATGTAAAAGAGCACGTTTGGAATTGAAGGGGTTGTAAACAGCTAGTTGTTGTACTATATAAACTCAAACAGTTAAATAAGTTGGTCAAGTCTATCTAAGCGGGGAGCCAAGTCAACCAAGTGATCAAATAACCATTAATTCTCACTTAGAGTTATATATCACTATATATCCAATTAGACATTTGTTGGAAAAATAGCATACCTTGCCTCATAATCCCCATTCCATCTCTTTTAAATGACTCCAACGACAATAGTACTTCCTCCTTAGTGCCATCTAACAGAATGAACTCTTTGAACACCTTCCTGGCATAAATCAAAAACTACGATTGGCTGAGTCCTTAAACTGAAATTGCAAGCTATGTGCTGGCAAAAATTATGCAATGTGATTCTCATAGACCTTATAGTTTAATCAGAATACCATGCCAGACACAAAAAGATTCTGATACTATTTAAGTATTCAAGCTGAGAACTGGTGTGTGACTCGAGGATTTAGTTTTTTGGTAAACAACATGGGGGCAGTTCAAAAAATTCACCGTGATCAAGTGAAATGAAAGTGTTTGCCTTAATTGAAGTTATTATGCAAATGCGTACATATAAGTTCAACATATTGAGACTTCATTTAGAGCTGGGCTCAACCGATCTAGAAATGTCCTCGCATAATCTATGGATGCCTTCTTCTTCACTAATTTGTGGTTCGGAAGCCATATCTTCATTTAGTGGGATCTTGCAATGTCAAAAATAGAATGCAATGGTTGCAAACTAATTAAACTAGACTAAAGGGGGTGTATTGTATTTGGATTTGTGCAGACTTTTTTTAAATAACAGACTTTTTGAAAAGTCCACAGACTCTTTAAAAAGTTGATAGACTGTTATGGATTTCTTAAAACCATTGATTTTAGCAATAGACTTTTATTGATTCATGAAAATCTATATATTTTATTATGAATGACTTCTACAGATTTCCTAAGATGTACAAAATATTAAAAAAAAAAAACAAACAAACAAACAAAAACAAAAAACAAAAAAAATTAAAACAAATGCAGCTCAAACACAAAACAAAATAATAACTTGTTGTCTCTTCAATGCTCCAGTATCTTCTAATAGATATTGGCTCAAATAAATGATTGTTAGTCTGTCTAGCGAGTTTGTTCTTATTCCTAATCTCCCAACAACATAAATATACAATATAGATCACTTGATGTTTATGGTTAATTATTCTCATCAATTTTGTTTTCACCGATTAACATATATTGTAGCAATATTGGTCAATGTCTTGATCTATAATCAATCAATTGAAATTCAATTGTTCAACCTTTTTTTGAACCATAATATAAATTCAAATTAATGAGAATAATTATTTAATAAGATAAAATTTAGTATGGTTCAAGGTCTTAGGGTTAGACCACAATATTTGAGTTTTAGGGTTTCATAAATCATTTTTATTGCTATTAGGGTTCAAAGTACCACAATTGAACAAAAAAAAAAACAAAAATCACATTCAACGACTACAATGAACATGTTGGGTATCAAAAAAGGTTGATATCATAAAAGGGGAAATTCTACAATATGTTAACATATGACATGCATACAATTGCCTTAAAGTGGTAAAATGAGTCCTCAAAATAGTAATATTAGTCCTCAAAGTAGTAACATGAGTCCTTAAAGTTGTAAATTTTCTTAGCTACCACATGAGTTCTCAAGTGATAAAATGAGTCCTTAAAGTGGTAAAATGAGTTCTCAACTATGAAAAACATAAATATCATTCTACACTAAGAAATATTTATATATCAATAATATAATAACTTTTTCAAATGATAATTTCCTATAGCTCTAACAATATTCATTTATAAGAGTTTTACTGTATAATAAACCTATTTACAACGTAACCTCTCTAATATATAGAATTGTGATACTTAATATGGATGAATAATTAAGTAGGTTGTTAAACTAATGTTTTCATCTCTATGTAAGCAAGAATGTGCAGTCAATTATAATTATGAATGAATTTAGGGAATTTTTTTTTTTTTTTTAACTATTGGTACCCAATATGAGACTTAGTCATCAAGCATTTTTCACTAATAAATAGAAAAAATACAACAAGGGGACGTAATACCAAAACTCAGTGAATGAAAAGGAACAAGTATAACAAAAATCAATTAAATAGAATATACAATTTTTTTTTGAACTAAAGCGTCTCCAGGACATATCATTAATAAAAAAAGGTAAGGCCAGAATGACCATTACATTCCGCTATCGTCTACAGATAGACAAGAAGTTGTAATGTAAAAACACCACGTTGATACATAGGATAGGACCATTCATTCAATTGTTATGCTCACTTATTCAAAGTAAGCCTATTCAACTATGAACAAACGAAATATAGCAATAGCCTAAGTTTTTACACAAAACTAACTAAGAATTGGGTATAAAAACCCAATTGCCCTTTTGGACTCAAGAATATTAGGTCCAAAAGTCAACTGCAAAGCCTTACGCCCATCTAGTGGCCCGAGAGCCCATCAAGGGAAACACCTAGCTAGCTGCAAAACAGGTAGCCTCCAAGTTGCTACCGCCTCCATTAGAGATCCGGCCGGCCAAACATTCCATCCGACCCAGGCCGCCATCATCTCCTTCGCAAGCACCACAAGATGGGCTCGGATTGTAGCCCGCCACGCTGATCTGGACACCCTGAACCAAAGCACCCGGACACAGCTTCAAACCACAATCCATTCTAGCATCCTCTGCAACGTTGGCTAAGAAAAGGATGAGCCGCCTCCACCTGACCTCACCCATGATGGCCGTAAGAGATGAGTAACCATAAGCCAACCATCAAAGAATCCAATTCAAAACTTCCACTCCAAAAGGCAGAAGTGATTTGGTAGAGGGAGAGAGGAGTAGGGAAAGAACCATAAAAGGTTTCAACGCGGTCGGAGCCACAGTACCCATTGCTGCCACAAAGGAGCAGCGTTAGCGTGAGCACCAGGAGGAGTGCAGCTGGAAAGAGGCGGTCTCTCATTGTTATTTAAATGAAATATACCTAATGTACTAATAATGAGAGATATCACGATGTGGTTCGATCTAGCTAGTTGGATTGTTTCTATTTAGTATCATCTATGAAGTACTGTTCCTAAGTATATAGATATTGATATCGATTATGGTACTTCATCACATGTGTATTGTCTTTTTTTTATTTTTTTTATTTAATTTAATTTTTTTTATCTCTTTCACAAGCGAAATTTCGACTATAATATGCTCGGATTCAAATTTGCTCACCACTATTCCTTAGGTGGTGATACCACCACTCAATAAGAAGCTGCTATGTGTGATAACTCATAACCATGCTGATAACCATAATTAACTTAATTATCAGGAAAGAGAAAAAGAGATTTAATAATAATTCAATCTTTATCCTCTTATTCTTCTCAAAAAAAAAAAAAACCTTTATCCTCTTAATTTCCGAACGTTTGCTTCCTTTACGTGACGTATTCATTTACGTGGCAGCATAAAACAAAATTTAGGCCATCTCAATATGAAAGCCATTTCCATTTCCCACGTGGAATATGCCGTCCACCGCCATCCCAGTCTTCCTAGTATTTGCTTTCCAAACGTGACCCACACGGCCAAATCATTTCCTTTTGGTTACATAGATACCAAGCATTTTTGTTTCCTCGAATATCTGGTTCTCTTCTCTACTTCTTTTGGATGAGAAAATCTGGAAATTGTACTTCCCAGCTAGCTACAGTACTCGACTCAATAATGAAAAGCAGTGGGTCTCAAATGCCCTCGCATTCCGGCGGTTTATCCAAGGAGCAGGAGCACGCTATCATTGTCTCCGCCCTGTTACGGGTAGTCCGCGGTGGCACCACCCAGCCACCGCCGCCGCAGCTCCATTATGCCTCATCATCACTTCCTCCGACGGGTGGCACCGGCACCGATCAAGTCGTGATACCATTTTCGGATTGTGACACGTGTCAGGCATGTAATATGAAGATGGACGATTGCCTCGGCTGTGGTTTGTTCCCGCCAAGCGAGCAAGACAAAGGGAAAGGGAAAAAGATGAAGACGAGCAAGTCCAGGGGAGTGCGGCAGAGATCGGGGGGAAAATGGGCGGCGGAGATTCGTGACCCGCGTCGCACGGTTCGGGTTTGGCTCGGGACGTTCCAGACGGAGGAGGAGGCAGCCAGGGCTTATGACACGGCGGCGATCGAGTTCCGAGGAGAGAGAGCCAAGCTCAACTTCCCACTAAGCAGTGAAGCTGGTACTACTAGTGCAGCATTGACTACGCAAAGCATGGAGACTGGTGAGGTCAATCAAGTCGACGCGAGTTCTGTGAAGTCAGCGAAGCACGAAGAGGGACAGAGTAGTGATGTTAAGGACGAAGACATCCATCGCTTCATCTGGGAAATGCTTAAAGATGACGATGAAGATTTAACTTTAAGCATATGGGCAGTGGCGGAACATGAAAGTTATTTTTGGAGGGGATGAAAAATAATAATAATATCTTTATTGTTTTTCTAGAAATGTATATATTAAAATCTGTATTAATATTTGAAAAATGCTTTTTTTTTTTTTTTTTTTTAACCCCACCCCACTCCCACCCTTGATGGGACTCGAACTCTTGACCTCTCATATGAGAGACCAAAGTCTTACCACCCCACCAAACACACACACCCATTTGAAAAATGCTTGAGATTCTAAATTTTTATACAAAATTTAGATCTCAAATGATGTAGCGGCAGTCATGTCAGTGTTTGGCCTTAAATTAATGAAGTGGAATTTATCTTTTTTTTTTTTTTTTTGAATAAATTTTTTATTTTTTAATTCTTAATCCCCTACTCATCCTTTATTCTTTTCTTTGGTCCATCGTGATTTTTTTATTGATTAATTGGGTTTTGATTGCTGCACTTTAATATCAGATCACTTATTTTATTTTTCCAATGAATGATACGCTTCTCATTCTCCAATTCAACCAAACACTTCTCTGATAAAGTTTCTCCTCAGCATTTTTGCATCACTGAATCAAGCTGTCAACAAGTCTTTCATAACTTCCTTTTGCACAGATTGTGGAAACCTCAGAGGTGTAAATCAAACGAACATATGCCTCACCAAAGCTCCAAAACTATCTTTATGAAAAAGCATAATGATCTGCATCTTTTTATGAGACATTGACTAAAGCAAGCATCAAGATCCAAGTACCATCATATTATTAAGTTGGGAAATCTCAAATCTGGATATAAGTAAGAGATCGATATGAGAGTGTACGTAGTCGATCTACTGTAAACAAAATTTAAGCAACATGCATGTTCTTCCGATCCCCAGCTGGTTTTGGCAACATTATCAACCTACATACGTACCACTCTATTAATTGATAAAACATAGAAGATCCAATTTTCCAAAGTATCAAAACAGAACCTTTTAAGCCTACTTGAGACATATATTGCTGGGGACTGCCCTGTAAACCTGCAATAAGCCTACTTGAGTCTCTGCTGGGTGCTTGTAGAATTCATGGGAATATTTGAACTTAAAAGAGAAAATTGATGCCTTGCTCTCTGAATTAATGGACCCTGAAAATTGAAGACCACATGTAATGCTTCATAATATATATGCAGCAGCTGGGAGATGGACTGATGCTGATAGAGTAATTAAGGTCTAGGATGGAAAAGAGACGTTTGAGAAAAGTACCTGGACTTAATTAGTCTTCTCATGGGACTATTAAGGCATTGCCTTGAAGAGTCTCACATGGAGATTATAGTACAAATTAAGAACAACTTAACCCGAAGAGCCTGAGGACTTAGGAGCGGGTTATTGTTCTCTACCTATAGTCCTACACAATGTGTCTATCTATCTCATCACAGTACCTACAGTGCTGTTGGAGTTTCCAGTGCAATTCCGACTTGGAGCATTGTTGGGTAAAGAACCCAGAAATTGTTTTGGGACACGCTGGAGTGTAAAGAGAGAAGAAGCAGCTGCATGGTCGGAGGTCGGAGGTCGGTTCAATATGACATGTGCTCAAGTTTTTTTTTTCGGCAAGAACACGTGCTCAAATTTTAAACAGTTAGCAATTGTCTTCTATGAGAATAAATAAGCTCAACACACAATTGTCTCTGTGAAACCCAATTGGTCCCCCACACACACATATCACAACTTCAACAACACATAAACATTCAGATAAAAGAAAAACCATTCAAAAGCAAAACTTTTTTGAACACTTCACCAGAAAAATCGCCGCAATACTAATGTTGATGACCTCGTTCATTAGCTAATCAATTTTGTATCGTTAATATTGTGGCTGCTATTAGGGTATTTCCAACCCCTAGAACGTAGGCTAGAACTAAAATGAGGTCCTATATCTTAATTTGAGACTCGAAGTCTCAACAATATGTATGGAGATCATCAGTCTCTAACCATTGTCTTATCTCTAGGTCTTATATTTATTTTAATTATTTTAAAAATTATTTAACTACAATATAAACTTATATATCATAAATAATTTATTTCTATATTTATAGTCGTTAGTTGAATTCTTTTATTTTCTAAATTTTTTTTTTAAATTTCTCAAGTTTTTTCTCGTTTAAGAAATTGTTTGCCGCTGAATATAATCTTCACATATTTGATATTTCTAGCCATCAGATTCAAAATAACTAATTAGATATTAACTCTCTTTTTTTTTTTTTAGTCCTTTAATCTTGACCATTATTTGGAATCAAATGAATCTCTGCCGTTCATTTAATGACAATTGCAATTGGTCCAACGGTATGTTAGTGCGAAAAAATTTGATAGAAGATCTCTTCACCTACTTTGTTGACTGGAGTAAGAGTGAATATCTTAGGTGAGGCTGAGCGGATATCTTAGGTACCTGCACGTAGTTGTAACTTCCGCAAGTCACGCGTTAATGGATCCATAACACCACTGTTAAGATAACGTAGAGGAGGGCTTCTCGGTTGCTACAGATTCAGTTGAACTGACTGACTCCGCCTTACTTAGATCCACCTCAAAGAGATTTTGCCTTGAGAAATTTTTCAAATAAGTTGGGCCGACTCTCTCTGCCTATTTATTGACTAGAACCCGATTCCACCTTCCCCAAATCCACTCTCAGTGGATTCATCGTCGATGAAATTTCTTGATTAAGAACTCATTTCAATACTTTTTTACATCCCTACTCGGTAATTGACCACGTGCCTTCACATGTCAAAATTAATTGTAGCACGTCCCATGACGGGACAGCCGTTCTTTTTGTCTTACAGCGAGGATGGAGATCCAGTTTGGTATCTGGGACGAATTTTGAGACTAATTTTAAAAGGGTTGGAAATCCAATTTTCCTTGACCCAGTTCCAATTTGTTTTTGGGTCTAGGACTCGAGATGCACTTAGTAATTAAAAGAGTTTGGGAAGATCAGCTTTTCTTAATGCCCTAAATGCTTTTAACTTCCGACTGTTTTGGATCAGGTTATTCATCCCAAACCCCCTAAGAGCGTTTGTATTTAATTTCCTTCTTCTCTAGTCTTTTTCTTATCAAAAATAAAAATAAAAGACAAAAAAGTTTCTCGGATGCATGGCTTTAAAAATGAACTGTGCTCTTTTTAAGAAGGTAATTTGATAAGGGAAGACTGTTGTTAGTTTCTTCAGTAGTCAAGACTAGAGAGAGACAGAGAGAGAGAGAGAGAGAGATAAGAGCATCTGAAGAAGCATCAAGGGCCATATATTACTAAAATGGGGAAAAGAAATGTTCATCTGGATACAACATTGTAGATTTGTAGTACATCAACCCCAACAAAATGACCAACTCAGTTTGCAGCCAACAAAGAGTTCAGTTCAATTCAAACAAAGAAACCCAATGGACCACAACTGAAATAAATAACCACTATCCATCCCCCCTTCCTTTTTTGCCGAAAAATGCTATCACCTTGCCATTTATGCAAAACCTTCATTGGGAAAACCTAGCACAGCTAATATCTATAAATATATCTGAACAAAATCTCAATCTCAATACTAGACACGCACCTACCGATGCAATAGATGCTGCGAAAAGCAACCAAAACTTCTTTATTCCTGAACAAATATGCTTCAACCCGAGTGCTTTGCAGATGAAATCCAAGCATCTCGTCTTCATGATACCGTTGAATTGCCACTTGGGGTCTGTTTAGCCACATAAACTTGCTTCATCTTAGATGGAAAGCTCTTTTCTGCACCCATAGATTGATTCCTTCCATGGAACCCCATTCTTCTGTGGGACCACTCGCCCCCTGAACTATTTTTCTGAGATCCACCTCTCTGATAATAAGAGGAATGGCCATACTGCTGATTAGAGACGTTATTCTTGTGCTGAGAAGGCTGAGATTTGACATTAGAACTTGCGTTGTTATGTCCACTAACACTGCTACTACTGAGATTCTGATCAACATCCGTCTTGCTAGCATCCCCACTGGTGCTTAAAGCTGAGCTCTTAGTGACAACACCCTGTGTTGAGGCCCCAGTGCTGCCGGAGCTGGAAGGGTCTACTAATCCCAGTTCATCTGGAAATCGGGCGACAGTAGCATCTGTCACCACAGGAAAATTCCGACTATTATCAAAAGGTGCTGAAGCTCGAGACTCGGGGAACCTGTTCCCAGTTAATGATTGGTCAACAGGACCATGGGCATGGCTAAATTTGGAAGTGTGCATACCATCACTCTGTTGTTGCAATTGCATCGACAGAGGAACAGACTGAGGAGGTGCAGCAGGAACATGTGGCCAACGAGCTTGAACTGACATGTCAGCAGATGACTGTGCAAAACAAGTTTTATCAATGGTTAGTTTCACCAGAGGAGAAATATGGATAGTACCACAGAAATTACACTGCACCAACATTATATGCATGACATGTACACGAACAGGGGCGACGACCCAGGGGTCATACATGACATGGGAGGGAGGGGATGGTTTCAGGTCAACAGTTTGAATTTTACCTGGAAAGGAGGAACATCAAACATGGCCATAGGTGGCATAGGAAGGAGTGGTGACCCAGGTGCCAAATGCTGGATGGGAGCAGGCATGTTAGTAGGATTGCGCTGTGTAGAAACCATATTCATGTTGTTCATCTCCACTTCGCTCACACCCATGGCCGAAGATACAGGGTTGTGCTTCCAATCAGGCTGCTTTCCTGATGGGATATAGGTAGTACCCATGAAACTCAAGCCAACTTGCCCAAATTGTCCAACAGGTGCGAAGTGGTTATAAACAACCATGTGGGGTGGCCCTTGAACACCTGGTATGCCTCCAGCAGGACTGATAAAAGGACCAGTAAAACCGGCAGGAGGACCATAGAATGAATCTACCCCAGAATGGCATTGCTGCCAGGTCCCAATTGGAGCTGAAGGAGGTGCACTGTTCTTTTGGGATTGTGATAGGTTAGTGGATGCAGATTCATCAGGAGGTCCAAAAGCAAACACAGGAGCCCCCATCATTGGATTCATCTCATAAAAAGGAAAATGGGAAGGTGGGCCACCAGGAAAATGTGGAAGCATTTGGGCTGAAGGATTCTGAGGACTTGGCACAGGTGGCCATAGTGAAATTGGTGGGGTCTCTACGGATAGATCCGCTGGAAGGGAAACACTGAGAGACTCTTCGGACCTAGATTGACTGGCTAATTGCTGATCACCAGATCCACCTACCAAAGATTAAAGACCACTTTAATTTAATAATAATCATAAGAACGAGAAAATAAAGCTCATTACTAAAACCGGACAAATTAACACCTGTTGATATCACATCAACATCAACATCAGCACCTTCAACACCCTTGGGACGGGGGGCCACAACATAATTGGCTATAAGGAAATTATTCTGACTCGGTAAGGGTGGCCGTAAGGAATTCGAAGTGGTGTCAACAGAGAGATCTGCAGGAAGGGAAGCACTGAGAGACTGTGTGGCCCTTGATTGACTGGCTAATTGCTGGTCAGTAGCTCCACCTACCAAAGATTAAAGAAACTCTCATACTGAAAAAATTACGATGAGAAGAACAAGACTCATCACTAGGCAGAAAAATTACTCACCTGCAGTTATCCCATCAATACCAGCACCAACAAAACTCTTCGTATCCGCACCAGAGACAGAGCAAACACCCAAATTCCCAACAATTTCGTCACTACTGATCGCTGCAACAGCAACAGCTGAAGCAGCTGCTTCAGCTTCAGCTTCAGAGTCTTCCAACTGACCACAAGATTCAGGAGGGTGTTTTTCTTTCTCAAAGAGAAGGTTACAATCATTCTCAGCTGCAGAAAGATTTCTGGAGAGTTGAATCTCTGACCGAGATGGTCCTGGTGGGCCAATTCCATGTGGAACAGCACGGCTGCTAGATGGTAGGATTGTTGGAGATGTGACCGCGCCTGAATACAAAGGGAGAAACCCAATGAGAAATGAGAAAATGCAGCATTTAGTAACCCCCTCAAGATTTTTTAATTGCTCACCAAATTGAATTTTCTCGCCAGCAAGCAGGGAATTGATTGGATTTGCAGCAGAAGAAAACGATTTATCCTTTGTCAAGATGGATGACGATGACATGCTGGAAACTGAGGTAGTGAGAGATTCAACAGCAGCACGAGAATCAAAGTGCCCAGGCTTCATAGCATCATCAAGTTGGGTCTGTGTCAAGGACATAACCTGTCAGATGTAGTCAGTCAGTTGAGAATATATGAAACTTGCTTGATTTAATGATACATCACCAACAAAGAATGAAAAAGAAGAGAGAGTTAATAATTAGCAGTACTATGTTGGCAAGTTCTAATTAGGAATTCCTTTCTCTCTCTTCTATGTCTAAATACATGTATTGAAGATACAATCATGTTGTCAAATTTGTACTTCTGGTGTTTGTTAATTAGTGGCAAGCATTTTACTTCATGAAAGAAAACAACATGAAGGAATTTGCAGGTTGGATAAACCTTTTCTTGGCATTTATGCCAATATCACTAGATTATACTTTTAGAAGAACATGTTCTTCACCCATTAATCAGATATTAAAGACTCAGATGTACCCCTCCCACTATGCTAAACAAAATGAGATAATCAAAACACAACTAAAGCACCGATACAGTATGTGAGGACACAGGAACATACAGAGGAAACTTATAAGTTAGGGCGAGCCCAGACAAGTAAAACTACTCCAACTAAATCCCAAATAGAAGTTTTGAACAATCCAAAAAGACATGCATACTAATAGCGAAGTGTATTACACCAGTCAAACTCAAAATACTAAAGAATAAATGGACAGGGAGTTTCTATTTACAGCCAAAAAAAAAAATTCATTTCCACACCCCTTAATTTCTGAAATCACCATGTAACCTGTATTCACTAACTTTTGAAAAAACATTCAACGAACTAATAATGAAGCACCTCTCCCTCCTCCCCTCTCGCATCATCAACATACATGAAACAAAATAGCCATGGCAAGACAGCATGCCTGGTGGTGGTACCTATGCCATGGCGTTTGGGTGGCTGGTAAAATATTTAAAAAAAAGATGAGTGAAGATAAGTACAGAAACATGCAAGTGAGATTGTGTGTGTGAAATGACTAGTTTTTTGGGGTACTAGAGGCATTGAAGCAAATCATGAAAGCAATACAGAGAAACAGCAAACAGAAAAGCAACACATTGTATCACACTTTGTAAGAGTACACCTATTCAGAATTAAAACTGATGAACACAACAAAATAGTAGAATATAACTGCTCTGCACACCTGTTGATTAGACCGTGAATTACCCCATGATCCCAAAGATGACGGAACATTATCGGGGACCTTATTCTTGTTGTCAAGAATCATGCCTCGTCCAAGGTTCTTTACACCACCTGATACTACAGGAAGGGAGCTTGTGTGGAGGGACCTGTTGAGAGGAAATAAAATAGTGATTACAAATCTCGGTACAATTTACCGGGGATATAAATTTCTACAACAGACAACATACCTCATAGTTTGGGATCTGATATCAGCCTGGCCATCACTTTTCACAGCTGGAGTACCAATTGGAGCCAGCGGTTGAGTGCCAGTTGTGTTAAATCCAGCTGATACTTCAGCATTTGCCAATCCACGTCCCTCATTACCAACAAAATCAGAGCGAATGTTGTTTCCTGCTTCTCCATTTGCCACTGGAGAATTCTTACCCAAGTTGGCAGAATTTAAAGTTGAACGTGGTTTCCGCGATACCTGGAAAAATCAATAAATGCAGTTGAGCAATACTATTTCACATTAATTCAAGGCAGAGAGCAAAACTGAAACACAACAGGCATTACATTACAACCTTTGAGACCCGAGATTTTGCCTTGATTTCCTTTTCTCTCTGTTCACGTCGATCGTTCAGCATTTGCCTCTTTGATCTCACTTCAATGAAATCGTCTTCATCACTAGGAGCCTCTATGCCAGTTTGCTCAAACACCCGCACAACTCCACTTTGCAGAGGAGCATAAACATCTTCTTCAGAATGAAAATGTCTTTTAAGGTTTCCCTCTCCAGAATGTGGGAGATTCTGGCTCTTTGCCAAGGCATCTTTTCCCACACCCTTATCAGTCCTGCTTCCATACTCTATTTCTTGTGAACTACTTGAACCAGGGGTCATACCTTCTGACTCTGAAATCTGTTTTGATTGTTTATTCGACATGACAACCTTTCTAGGCCCACTTCTCACAGAAGGTCCCAAACCCCTTACAGGAGCATATTTCTCTTCCAGTCCAAGATGGTTGGATGATACTGAACCTGTAGACTGCCTTTTGTCAGCACTTGCTCGAACACGAAATTCAGTACGCTGCATATTACGTCGAGGAGGTCTCCTCTTATATCCATTAGATTCTACGTGGGTAAGCTCAGGAACTGGAAATGATCTTGAGCCAGGATTTTTAACTGTAAACACAAATTTTTTCCCTCTGCCACCACCAGGTACCGGACCATAAGCCTTTGGCCCACCTATATCTCTTCCTTTGACAACTGTCTGAGCTGACGATGCTCCAATTTGAGACCGCTTTTCAGATTCCCCGTTACCAGAAAAAGCACTGAAGTTTTTCCCAACCAAATTATTGTGTCCCTGATCTTCCGCTTGGAAAAGTGACCCAGACGTTGAACTGCTATCGCCAATATAGGATTTTGCTGCTCCCCGCTGCCCCATAACAGAGGTTTCTGCATTTTCTCCTGCTGCCTTTGGATTTACCCCTTCAGATACATACCCTTGAGATGGATCCAAGTGCCTTGAAGCAAGGCCCTGACGATTATCAGTCGGAAGTGATACAACATCATCTTTCATATTTTGAGTAGTGCCTTGACCAGATTGAATAGGCTGAGGACCTCCTGGACTCTGATTTACAGAAAAACCAGATGGAACATTGGGCTGAATAAAAGACATCGATTGAGGAGCCAATGGCAGTACTCCCTGGGATATAGGAGATGTATACCTTAGCTGTCCAAACTGGAAGAGAGGAGGCTGTGACGGGTGCATGTGAGCAAGAGAAGGGCCAACCTGAGGGTGCAGAGGAAGAGGCATCTGTATAGAACCAATTTGTATAGCTGGGACTGGAGATGGTATCAGAGATGGACCTGAAAACAGCCCAAACTGAAGCTTGACAGGTCCCTCCGTCTGATTTTGAACAGCAGATACTGTAGGCATGATAGTCTGACTAGACAACAAATGAGAGGTAAGATTAACTGAAGAAGCAACGTGATGCTGGGAAGATGGCCCAGAACTACTAGAAGCATCCACATGATCCATGCTTTCAGGAGCAGGAGACTTATGAGGGACATTATTTGGCTGAATAACTAAATTCTGCATTGCCTTCTCAGTTTCCTGGAACATTCTGGAAGAACTACCTGCACCTAGTTGAGAGGAATCATCCATATGTTGAAGGGTCTTTTCATCAGTATGAATTCCATCAAAGGACCCGTGTTCTTCAACAGTGCCAGAGCAAACCTGAGGTACAACAAATGTACTTTCTTCATTCCTTGAAGTTCTATCAAATTCATCATTTGGCATTCCAACTTCAACTCCTTCATTGAAGCATAGAACAAAGTTGTCCATATCGGGGGACTCTTTCCCCTCTAAATGCATATCTTCATGCACTTCATCTTCTTCCTCATATCCATCTTCATCCTCATCATACTCCTCTTGCTCCTGAAGTTGTTCATTGTTCTCAACAGCCCATTCTTCATCATCACCAGTCGAGACAGAACTTGAATCCTTTCCAGGAACAGTAGGTAGTACAAGGGATTCGTTCTCCTGACCAGGCAGGGTAACATTTTTACTGTTTCCTGGGGCAGATAAAACTGAAGAATCTCTGGATTCATCCAAGTCATCATGAGAAAGAGGAGTTGGAGAACTAGGGGGGCTAGACACAGAAAGAGATGACTGTGAGTCACACCTTGGAGTGGTGTCCAGTTTTTGCTCCTCATTCCCAGCATTTTCTTGTTTGACTTCAATGATTTCAGGTTGTACAAGATTCTCTGGTCGATTTCCATCATAACCTGTCTGCACGGTAGATTCACTTCTAGCTGCATGATTGTATTGCATCTCATTTTCTGGAAAAGCTGAGGGGCCAGGACGATCAGGTTCACCTCTGTAGGAGGGTTTGTGCATAGAAGCCAGTGACGGCGGTGGAAGGACACGAGGCTGCCTCACAGAATACCGTGACCTACCAAAGGAATAAGGCCCATCTGCATCAGAATTTGGATATACTGGTTCAGGATAAGAAGAATAAGGATTGCCATGGACTCGGCCCTGCCCCCATCCAACATCACTGAACTTTTCAGCAAAGTTATCATGGAAATCAGACTCAATCTCCATGTTTCTGCTATAATGATCCACATCCCCCGAAAGGTTCCACCTCTGCCCCCTTAAATGAGAAATGTCATCCATGTGAGAGTCTGCAATCCCTCCTTTATGGTATGTCCTAGAAGGCATCAATCCACCACCTCCATAGAGCTCTTTCCTTGACTGAGCTCTCCCACCAACAGATGAATCTCTATCTCTTCTCAGACTATGATGACCATTGTCCTGATCTTGTAGAAGTAAGGTTGAGTTGTTCCCATTCTCATACACATCTCTTCTCCATGAATTAACAGGTTTTCCACCATCCACAAAAGCAGAACTATCTCTAGGTAAATGAGTCCTACAACCCATCTCGAAGGACCTGTTTAAACTTGAATCAGAAGATGCGGAGGCTGTTATCCTCTCCACCATTCTTTCACCATCCTCCCAGTCCCCAATGTCCCTTGAGACATCTTTGTCTTTCACCATCCTAGACATATTTTCATCTGCAACAGCCAAAGAATTACCACCAGCCTTTGCTGTTTCAGCCTTCCTTTTGGCAATCCTCTCCTCCAATTCTATAAGCTTCTGCTTAGCAGCATGCTTCCTCCTTTCTTCCTCCATAAACAACCTCCGTTTCTCCTCTTCCCTGGCTACTCTCTGCTCTTCAGCTCTTCGCATGGCTTCAAGTTGTTCTTGTTCTGCTCTCCATGCTGCTTCCCTAGCTTCTTCTTCCATCCTTCTCTGCCTCTCTATATGTTCCTTAGCCAGCCTTACTCTCTCCTCCTCTTCTCTTCGAGCTAACTCCAAAGCTTTTTCTTGTTCTTCAAGGATCCGCTGGCGCTCCTGTTCTTGCATTTTCTGAACCCTCTCAAGTTCAGCCTCAAAAGATTCCCTAACAGGATCATGGAAATCAGTTTGTCTAGTCACGTCTTTTTTCTTCTTAACCACACCAAAAAGACCCCCAGAGAAGGGATCCCGGGTGTCAAAATCTGTACCTCCAAAGTCTTCCACATAAGGTTTTTCACTCTTTGAGAATGGACGCTTCTCCCTTCCAAAATTGAGTAATGGATCATTCACAGGTAGTCCTTTGCTACCCAAAGAGTATGAGGGTTTGGACACTGAGCTATTCTGTATGGCATCACCTCTGTATCTGTTCTGCTGTTCACTGCCATAACGGTCTCGTTTATTCCACTCAGCCCCTCGGCTTGCATGTGAATCCATAGCATTGTTCCAAGGTTGTCTCCCTCCATGTCTATACCCTGCATCCTTTCTACCGAAATTATCTTGAGGACTTTCTTGAAAAGGCATCAGATTATGCTTGTTTTCCCTAGCTGTTTCTCTGATTAGACTCAATGGCCTTGCACCAAAACCATTTCTGTCATTTCCAACTTGATCAGTAATTCCATCCTTTGGAAGAGTAGCATTTCTCCATGAGCTTCCTTCCCTTTCTTCTCTACTAGGTGTTCTTACATCTCTACCATATTGGTCCACCTTAGGGACTTCACTGGAAGAAACCTTTCCAGTTTCATTGTCACGCAGACCTCGTCTCTCAGAAAGGTTATGAACTGGCTTGTGCGGTAGAACACTTATTCTTGGCATATCAAAATCCCTATCCCAATAAGCTTCTGTGTTTGAAAACCCATGGTCTCTGCCTCGGTCTGTGAAACCATGACTCGTATCACGCTCATCATCTGCCCAATCTGATCTCGGATTCAACCGAACTAGTGGTAATGGACCGGGAAAGTAGTCCTCCTGCTTCTGTGCTTGCTCTGATGCTCTATTACCACCCAAACCCCGACTTTCACCCCCATTCCCGTTCAGTACATTGCTTGTACCACGACTTGATGTCTGCAATTGCGGGCTCGTACTGCCTCTCTGCTCATTCAGCAATTCATCGCGGACTTGTCTCTGTTTCTGATTCAAACCATCCTTCTGCTTCTGTGCGGGCCCTGATCCAGAAGGCAAAGCAGCCTGCAGAGAAGGGAAATCCTCGCCCCTCAACAGCATGGCTTTCTCCAATGAGTGATAAGCTGGAGCAGAAGCAGTAGCAATCGGTCCCACTGAACCAGGCCGAGCTGAAGGAGGCATATAAACACTGTTCCCCCTACCGGCCCCATCATTACCATGCACACTAGTCTGGTCAATTCCATTCCCATCAGCTCCATGATCACCAAACCCTTCTTTCTCCTGCAATGCAACAGCAGCAGTGGGCTTCGTCCACCCCATTCCCGCCGAATTAGGCCTCGACCCACTCCCCGACACCCCTGCGCCAGCCGGCCCACCTCCCGAACCGGCCGAATCAAATCTCTCGTGCTCTTTGCGCAGCGAGGGCAGATTCAAGGGGGGTGGTACAGAAAGCTTCGGCCCAGCCTTGTGCGCACTGCGAGGCCTCGAAAGGACCACCATTCCTCCAGTGGCATGACTCCCGCCGGGTCTGGACCGATTGGGGCCGTAGGAGCCAGGGTGCGGCGGATGGTGATGATGAGAAGGCTGCCCATACGATTTGTTGAGATTGACAGATACAAACTTTGCCCCGACTCCGGGATTAGCCATATCTCACTCCTCCGACCCAATCCAATTAGCCGGCACCGAATTCCGCCAACGCATCAAAAACCCTAACCCTAGCCTTTCTGCTCCCGCCCGCCCGCCCAGATTTTATTCAATCACAGACTGTTCCCCCTTTCACGGATCTCAGATTAACCAAACCCTAGAAATTAACCCCTGATCGATCAAAACCAAAAAAAAAAAAAAAATCAATTATCACAACAAAAACAAACAAACGATCCCGAATTTCGATTAATTAAACTAAACACACTAATCCTAGTTTCTAAACAATAACAGCTTCCAAACTGCGATTACCCATTTTGTTAGGGTTAGGTCGCTGTAGGATAGTGTAATAAGAGAAGAATGATAATGGGGAGAAAGAAGGGGGAGTAGGATAAGGAAGCTTACCTCCGGGAGCGTGAGATAGAGAACGGCGGGGGTAAACGTGCGCCGCGGTTAGGAAGGCGTAAGATAGAAGAAGAAGCCCTACCGTCTCACCGGAAAAAAAAAAACAGAGAAGAGAAAAAAGAGGGAATGAAACGAAAAATGAGCTAAGCACACGAGAGACGAGAGGAAACCAAAGAATGAATGGGTCTTTTTCTTTTCCACTTTCCTCCCCTCTATTTTCCGGGTTATTATATTTCTGACCTAAGGGTTTTTGTAAATTGTATTACTAGCCTCGCCTGAGGCGGTTTGGTTTGGTTTGGATCCCCGTGCCACGAGGGTCACAGTTAGAAATTACAGAGTACGGAAACCGCTTAGAATTTAACGGGTTCAGACATAAGTCGTGAGTGTACCAAGTACTGAGAGTACTTTGTCTTTGACTTTCTGAGTGATGACTGTGATGTAACTACGGTACTCACCTCTCTTTTATGTTTGTACATTACTATCTTATCTCGAAAGCTTAATAAACACTCATCGGTGCCTACCCAATTCGTCTTGTACTGTTGAATCCTAACCCCTGAGGTACTGTTTGAATGGTTTTTCGTTTTCTAATCAAAACTTGAATTGGCTCCACAAACGACCTGAAATGAGTTTAATTAGAAATAATAATTTTAGCTGAGGCGAATTCAAGATTAGAAAACATCATTCAAATTTGATCATCTTAAAGTTTAATTAGCAATCTCACACGCGTGATGCATGTGCAATTTAAAGACTTTCACATCATTCATGTACCAGAGGGCAAACAAAATAAAGAAATTCAGCCTCTATTATCAAAGATGAGCCGTTATGAGAACAAACAGCTAGCCTTTCGATACGCATTAAATTTGGGAGAGGATCCTCTCCTAAGCTTCTTATTTGCCTAAGCTTCCTAACCTTTTTTTATGAAAAAGTGACACGTGTACAGAATGAATCTAACGGGTAATATGAGTTTTTCCTACTGCTTTATTATTTTATCTTGTCAATCCTTCCCCCGACCAAATTCTACTCCTTCATCTTCTTCAAGTTCAAACTCAAGACTTTTCAACACTTCATCATCTTTCTCTCAAATCATGGTCATAGACTCATAGCAGAGCTTATTTTTATTTGTTCCCTTCCTTAGTTATCTCACTCTTGCCATTATTTTTCTTTGCTCTTCTTAATTGATGTTCATAATTTTTGTCTAATAGTCAGAAGGGGTTGTAAATAATTCATAGCCTACCCATCTCTAAAAACAGAGGATGATGGAATTGAAGCATAAGAAAATTTATTCCGTGAAATCTTTGAACATAAAACAATGATTTTTGACTGGTGGATCATTTTGTTTTAGCTCTCATTTAGATTGAAATCTATCTGTCTTCATGTTTTTTTTTAAATCTTTTTTCTTTTCTCTAAATGGTGTTGTTGTTCATATATGGGTTTTGTTCAATCTGCTACAAGATTTTTGTCTTAATTTGATGTCTTAATATTTGATTTCTTGGTTTTCTTCCTTCTAGCCCTAACTCTCTTCCTTTCTTCGTTAGAATCGAAGATAGTTGTTCTTCCTTATCATGGATTTTTTTTTTTCACAAACTAACACAACACATGAAGGAGAGACTCACCCTCCCATTTCCAGATTAAACCAAAATCCAGATAACTCAATGACACATATAAGATTTTTTCTATGCAATTTTGGGTTGTGAGAGTGAAGACCAAGGGGAAAAGAAGAACATAAGAGAGAGAAGAGAAAGGAAAAGAAGAACAGAAGAGAGAAAGAGAAGAAAGAAAGTGGCTGTGAAGGAAAAAGGAAGGGAAATAAAATTGAGAAATTGTAGACCATTAGATTTGAGAGATCCACGTGTCTTTATCTGCTTCAAAGCTTAGGAAGCTCAGATAAATAAAGAGCTTAGGAGAGGATCCTAAGCCATTAAATTTAGGGTTTTTGTCCATTTACCCCATTTCTAGATATTTTTTTCCCACTTACCCCATTAAGTTTTTTTAATTCCCTCTTACCCAAAACACTCTAAGGAGGTCTTCCCTAATACCCCATTAAGATTTTTTTTTTTGTTTTTATTTTTTTTTTAATACCATTTTACCCTCACCTTTGTTACTTAGAGAGAGAGAGAGAGAGAAACCATAGGGGACTTTGCCGGAGCCCGGTCACCGGCCGCCGGATTCCGGCCACCGGTCGCCGGATTCCGGCCAACTTTCGCCGGATTCCGGCCACCGGTCGCCGGATTCCGGTCACCGGCCAACGCCCACCAGACTTTTCTAAAAACCTCACCGGAAAGGTTTATTGCCCCCAATAGACATCTATTGCCCCCCAATAGAGGGGCAATAGACCTCTATTGCTCCCCAATAGACGTATATTGCCCCAATAGTCTATTGCCCCCAAATAGACGTCTATTGCCCCCCAATAGACGACTATCAGCCATGTATTGCCCCCCAATAGACGACTATCAGCCGTGTATTGCTCCCCAATAGACGTCTATTACCCCCCAATAAGACTTTCAGTCGCCAGAATGAGAACTAATCTCCCTAAATTTAGACAAATAAAACTTTGATTACAACAAAAAAACAAGGAGATTACATCAATTCAAAACGTCTATTGCCCCCCAATAGACGTCTATTAGGAGGCAATAGACCTTTAACAGACCTCTATTACCCCAATAGAGGTGTTTTCTTTTTTTCATTTTTATCTCATTCTGGGCCCTGTGCCCCATTTTACCAACAGAAAAAAAAAAAAAAAACTGATTTGGGCACCCGGATTATCATTCTCCACTGCCACCCGCTTGAGTCGAGCGCCGGAGAGCTGAGTTGAGCGTCGGAGACGTCCGGGCTCTCCAATCTCAAATGATGACGTTGACCCTGACGACGAATCGGGGACAGAGCTCTGGAGCATCGGCATCCGGTCACCAAAATCGTCTTCCGGCGATGTGGATCATCTTCCTCTGTTGCCAGTCACCAAAATTGTCTTCGGGTCCGGAATCAAGGCTAGGCCTTGTCGATTGGAATCGGAGGCGTCGGGTTGAGAAGGATGAGAGAGTCTTGATCTGGATTTGGAGGCTTCGGTCGCCGGCAAGGAGTCTCGATCTGGATTTGGAGGCTCCGATCGCCGTCGCTATCGGTAACTTCGTCGCCGGTGAGAACGTCGTTGACTAAGAGTGGAGCGACGGGGGGAGAGAGAGAGAGAGTTGTATGAGAGAGAACCAGCGTCTGGAGAAAGAGAGAGAGAGAGAGAGAGAGAGTCGTCTGGAGACAGAGGAGACAGAGTGGCAGCAACTGTAATTCCGTAATTGTGTTGAGGGCAAAATGGTCATATTGTGTAAGTGGGAACAAAAAACTGTTGCTGGGGTAAGTGGGATAATTTTTTCTTATTTTGGTGCTTTGGGTCAAGGACCCTTAAATTTACACACATCGTTACGCAACAGCTCGTTTTTAAAGGGAGAGCCAATTCTAAAATGGAACTAGATAATGCGCCCGCGCGATGCTGCGGGAACATGATCAATGTCGTTCGATTCAATGCTACTGAATTTAGTAACATTTGTTTATATTACATTACTACATTATATCTTATATATTATTTTACACGTTCAAAAATCTGGTAACTTAGCCAGATTTCGAATGGTTTAGGCTTGTAGTGGTGACCAACTATTTTACATAAGCTACTCAAATGTGTCTACAAAGTCAGATTCATCATTTGCAACAGATGATAGCTCCTTTGAAATTTCAGCTGAGTTGTTGTAGATAGCACAACAAAAGTCTAAATAGCACAACCTGTCTTCCAAACTCTTAACTGTACCTCTCTAACCGTCTAGAACATTTCCCTGAAATAATAAACAAACAAAGTTCAATCTTTAGATAACTATGGAATTCAAATTACGCTCAAGATATATGCTTGCTACAAAAAGAAAACTGCCAATATTTAATTGTTTTTTTTTTCCCGACAAAGTGCCAATATTTACTTATTACTAATTCTGCCTTCATCTTCTCTTAAAACCTATTATTAAAAAGTGTACGTATATGCATCTATGCAGTTGGTAAATTTGCCATGTAAATGGAGTATCTGCAGTAATGAAGTAAACAATAAGTGTGCAGTTTCAATCTATTGTCTGCCACATTACTCTTACCACATTAATTTATACAATTACAATATTTTGACAAATACAAATACCATACTTTGCCATTTCAGAGTTCCTTTTTGCTTACACTCATCTATCCTTTCACACGCAACTGATAATTCCAGTGTTACTAATGCTCACTATCTAAATTTCTTTTAGTCTCATTTGCAAGCTTAAGTGGATACTCTTTTAGCTTGTGTGTATTATTTATAGTCATGCATTTGCTTACTGAGTTACAATTTCACTATCAAAACGATGCATTCCCGTTTAATTTTTAATCTCAAAGTAACTACCTATTTCCAAATCAAATGAAAACTAATTCCAAGGAACAAACTCCTTCATCGTATAACCATTATAGGTTATTTCTCCTTGAAGTTAAAAATCTGTGAATAAGTAATTACCCCTTATAAGAGTTTAAGTACATAACTACCTTTGCTTGCACTTGAACTACCTTCTGATCCTACAAAACCAGTACACAATTCCACCACAAAAGGCAATAGCTATCCCTACTCTCTATTAACCACCATAACCAAACAGTTTTTCCTGGATTCCACGCTCCCTTTCCAAAGCACCAATTCACTCACTGGTAACCCCAAAACCCTATAGCTAAAGCTTGTCCCAATCTCCAGTTTCTCTTTCTAAAGCACTAACACAAACAAAGCAAAAGGTGCAAGAAAGAAATATAAAACAAAATGCCTCACCCTTGAGTTTAAACTCTGGAGCTTTGGCACTTTAGCTGCTGTTCTGTTTTAAACCTGCACAAAAGAGGTCGGTCAACTACAACCTTTCGTATTTTGTAATATAATTGGGGTATAGTGTATGTCTTTTACGTTCACAAAGAAATCAAAAGTATTCTGTGAGAATGAATTAGAGGTGTCATTGCAGATTAAAAGAGAAAATCCAATTAAATGCGCTGCTATCTAAGCATTTGCAGTAGCCAAAAAAAAAAAAAAAAACAGAGCTAAAGGAGAGTATCTTTGACTAAATGTGAAATGTCAACAATGCAATTCCAAAATCACAAAGCAAAAAAATAAAAATAAAAAAACAATAAAAAAAGAGAAGAATGAATGTTCTGATAGTTTAATTAAGCTATGCAGAAGACAAAAAAGCTTTAATCAACAAAGTGCAAGCAAAGTTCTTTCATACTGGGCTTGTGAACACAAAGGAAGAAAACCAAGACAACCAAAATGTTCTATGAAGATAAAGAAGTTTGCCTCTTTAAAAAGTTTGTCAATTCACAATTGAATTGGGTGATAAAGAGAATTTGGCCTCACCCACAAAACGACGGAGACTTTGAATTGGATGCAGACTAATGGATAGCTGTAGCCAATATTCTTGTGAAATGCAATAGAAAGGGTCTCAGTACTTAGCCTTCATTACAAAGCTAGATGTGAGAGCAAGGAGGAGAAGGTCTTTACCCAATTTCTCACAGGAAGAAGCAATACAGCAAATTTTCAAGCTTCCAGAGTTGAGAAATTCCTTCTAGATATATACAAAACTTGTATCACAATTTCAACAAAGACATACATAAATCTATCTCCTCTAATCCCTAATGAAGCTATATATTACTACATGTCATTCATTAACTTCTCACATTCAAAAGCCTACTGAAACAGTATGATCTGTGAATTTTACTGCACTTTATGATGAAAATTTTAGATTTTGAATGAAATCAAAGACTGGAGACATAAAACTCTTGATTAAATGCTACAAATACATCTATTGTCAATAATTGAATCTGGTTTTAAAAAGTTTGCTTTTTGGAGTTATTCAAAGGCTACAGGAAACACTACAAAATGAAATCAGATTTCAGATATGAATAATTGAATTAGATAATGTTTAATTAACAAAACAGATAAACAATAGAGGTTTCTGTTTTGACAAATTTCAAACTTGAGAAATCAATCATTATCAAGATAAACAACTCGTTCTAATCAATGTTATAATTCAAGAATATGCGATGTACCTTTTCCAAAACAAACACAAATTGATTCGTGGTCTCCTCCTTTGCATCTCAGTGTTTGAACTTTGATAGAGTTTGCAAACAACAGAAAACAGATTTCAGATCAATCGCTTTCAGAAAGATAATAATACCGTTAAAATCAAACGCAATAACTTTGGATATATGAACAAAAAGTGAATAGATCAAACACATATATTGATATATATGATTTCAGAAAGAAGAACATGGCCATGATAAAAGACCCAACGAAAACTGCATTATCACAAAATCACACATTGAAAAAAACATAGAATACACAACCAACAAACGATTCAACCCTCTGAACTGAAATTAAAGGGGATAATGAGCAGAAAGAGAAAAAGCAAATCCAAATTCACCGATCAAAAGCAACGAACCAAACTCTTTCAATGTCACTTATACAGCAGTGGAAGACATGGAAGAATCGGGGTAGTGGCACGATTGTGATCAACGATTTGGGTATTTGGGTGTAACAACGGAGGTCGGTGTAAAGTTGTAAACATCTCTTTCTGCTTGGTCTTGGGTATGTCCAGACTCTAGACAAAGAAATATAGCGAGGACTCTTTTCTTTAAATTTTTTTTTTTTTTTTGGGTCAAATTGATGTGTCTGTTTTTGGAGGATTGATGTCTATCTCTTTCGGGGGCAAATCCGGTAAATCACTGTATTACTATTCATTCAACAGTACCAAAGACATTTTACTTTTATATATGTATAATGGGCAAGTCCAAATCCACCTCTGGGCCTGGGCCTCTGATAAGATGTGGCATTTCGACATTCGAAGCCGAAGGTGAGTTCGGTTCAGGTCTGTAAAACAAGGAAAGAAACAAAAGAAAGTGTCGAGTTTGGTTGAAACTTAGAACCATGGCGATTGATGCCATTGAAGCTCCCTCTCCTCCATCTCTATCACCTTCCCATTTCAGGTTTCATTCATCTCATGCTTCTATTTCTCAAATCTTTTTTTTTTTAATTTGTAAACAAAAAAAAATAATGTTCTGGTTGCAGTCAACAGCGCCACTTCTATCTCGCCGTCGACAGACTCCAGTTCAAGTTGGTATGTTTCTTCGATCCCTATTATATATATATATATATATATATATATATATATATATATATACACACACTTTACAGACGGAGACGTTGAGATTAGAATGAACTGAATCTGTGAATTGAATTGAGCAGGAGACATTTATGGACCTGTTGGGCGTGGCGGGAAGGCGCCCCTGTCTTCCAATGATGGTCTGCTGCAGCTCACGTGACGAACTCGACGCCGTCAGCTCCGCCGTCGCAACCGTCCCCTATATCTCTATGGCCCCTCTGGTAATTTGACACTAGAATGCCTATTATACTTTGTCTTACATATTTACATATCTATTTGATTTTGTATTTTAAGTATTCCCATTTGCGTTACAGATGAGCTAATATCGTCTAATCCTCTATTTACATAAAAAGAAATAAAAAAAATCTATTTCATTGTGTATCTATGTTAAGTAAAATATTGGAATCAACAGTGAAAAACAGAGAAGAGATAAGCTGGTGTAGGAAGCTTTGGTGTTGGCATTGTAGCCGGCTCAATGATGTTTAAGTCAGATGTAGAGGAGGAAGAAACAGATCATAGTTTGTGCTATAGCTGTTGCCGTTCTAACCTTGAAATTGTTGTTGTCTATGCGGTATGGAAGATGACATTGCGGTATTCTTATGCTAGAGTAATTTGTGATGAGTTAATTTGCTAATAGGAACTGATAGTTCTGAACAATACAATAGATGGACTTTTGGGACTTTGAAGGCGTGATATGCGGTTCATTTACATTAGTTGTTACGGTTATCTCATGAACTTTTGCAACAGTGTCACTGATGTTTAGAGACATTTATCTTGAAATTTCCCACTACTGTTAATGTCTTTGATTAATACAGTCTGCAAATCATATCTTGTATCACAGTACACTGACCTAGCTGAAGCAGACCGAGCTGCGATATTAGAGTCCTTCAAGCAAGCAACCATCAGGTGGAACCCAGAAGTTGGTGCTCAATCAGCTGATGACAGTGAGCCTGTGAAAGAGGAACAAAAATCTCATATGATAGTTGCTACAGATGCATGCATTCCGCTTCTTGCTTCTGGGGAGTCACCTATTTCTGCTCGTGTTCTTATAAACTATGAGTTACCTGCAAAGAAGGTCCGGTTCTATTTCTTCCCTTAGAACTGATAATGTGCTGCAATTGCCTGCATTCATTTTTGCTGATTATTACTCTTATAGACTATTACTTTACGGTATACATCGAATATTCCAATTTCAGTGTAGGGGATGTTCTATTTTTTTCAGTTATATTCTAAATTAATCATCTGCAAAAATCCCAAGGACCTGATGTCTTGCTTCAAAGTTTAATATAAACTTGAATGTTTACAAGAGGCTTGTGGTTCTTGGATTGAATAGGCTTTAAGGCTAAGACCATACGCTTACTCAGTCCTCAAAAGTTTTGTCAACTTTGTGCTCAGTTGCTTCTCTTGTTGTACATCAGATTCCGTGGGCACTGTTTTTGCAGTTTCTTGGGTAGTTCTTAGATATTTTGCTTCATATGTTGTGGTGGGGGGGGGGGGGGGGCGCCACCAATTGCTTCCTCTGTTGAACCTCAACAGTCTACCATATGTTCATCATCTGCATCTAGAGGATGCCACTGAAACTTCCATAATACGGGAAGCATGGCTCTCATTCTTAGTTTCCCTCAGAAAGAATTATTTGTACTTCTTTTGTTGTCCCTCTGTTTACTAGGCATTCTGGTAATTTAAGCTCTTAGCAACAAGCCATTAATTCTTATCTGCACATGTTTGCTTTGCCACCTTAAACTTGCATTACACACTGTTTACCTTCTACTTTCTCTTGTATTTACTTTCTCCTCCCCAAATTATTTTGTAGGAAATATATATGAGGCGTATGGCAGCTTGTTTGGCTGCAGGTTCTTCCCTACTATGCTGTACTTCTTTGTTAGTTGCATAAAATGGGGTTTTGCAGTCTTGCAGTAACTTCATCTAAAATGTGTGCAGATGGGATTGTAATCAATATGGTTGTGGGGGGTGAGGTAGTAACTCTCAAAAGTATTGAAGAAAGCAGCAACCTACTCATAGCTGAGATGCCCATAAATGTAAGTTCATTCCATGTTCACATTTCGTTTAGTTGTCCTTTACTTTCTGTATCTCGCACATCTTCACTCACTCATACACTCATTTTGATATGAGATGATTCATTTTATTGCAGATTTCTGAGATTTTATGAAGACATATGATCTCTCCTATGCCAGACGACAAGTTAAAGGACCAGATCCCTCGTACTGTGCGATGGTTGAAGCACTTAAATGTGATGCTGGTGCATTTTGAGTAGTCACTTGTATAAACTTAATCTGATATGAGTTTTGTATCACTTTTTTCATAGCTAAACCGAGAGACAGTAGTTGGCTAGAAAAGGCCGCATGACGATCACAGCAACACTATATCTTTGGCTCTTGTGTAGTTGTGAGGCATGTTCAAAGAATTATGTTCAAGTAGCTTTGCTGACTGTTACGACTGTGTACACAAGATTTATAGGGCAGTAAAGTGTATGTTTGATCTTTTTTGTAACTAGTTTAAATGGGATAAATGTGAATTTTACAAATCTTCTGTTTATATCAATGTGGAAGACCAATTAGCAATATTGCTTTCTTATTCAAGTCTCTGTTTATTTTGTTTTCAATATCAATAGTCAGAAATATCCAACCAAGATACCATATTATTTCACATTTTTCTGTGTTTATTTAATATCGTCGAACTAACGCACAAGTTGTTTCTCTATTAGATCTAAGTCCAAAATTCACACCCCTTATTAGATATAGTCCAGTTGATTTTTTTTTTTGTCGCGGTCCTATGACTCAGCTGCCACGTTGGATTTCTTTCTATTTATATTTTGCTGACTCAACACTACCAATTTTCATTTTCGTGCATTCCGAATATACCCTTATTAAATACGGTAAAAGCTGAAAATACTAATTTTAAAGGCATTCATTGTATTCTTGATTAATTGCAATGTAATCAATACTTTGAAATTTATGGAAAAATGTAACATTAGCAATATTTTATTGTCCAATTGATTACTTGTTTGAAATTGATAACTAAAGTATATCACCTTCAGTCCAACTACAATTATGATATAATTTATCTTTTGTTGAATATATCATTGTTCAAGCTCGGCTCGTTTTTTTGTCGAGCTTAATATTGAGCTCAAGCTCGGCTCATTTATCTTACAGACACGAGCCGAACGAGCTAAAATCGAGCCGAATATGAGTCAAACACGAGCTGTATCGAGCCTATTTACAGCCCTAGGCATGACTCAGGAAAAAAAAAAAAAAAAAAAACTAAAAAGGTAAAAGTAACGATAAATTGACAAGAAATATAATGACAATAATAATGATTAATTCAAATAGGAATCAAGAAAATCATGACCTAAATAAGAATTAACATTCAATTTTATTTTTTAAGAAAAAAATTAACTAGATTTTTAACTTAATAATAAAAATTAATTAATAAATTAGAGCGCTTATTTAGGTTAGAGAATATAAACAAATTTTTTTTTGTAAATTCAAGTTATTAAGAGACTGATTTTGAAAAATTCTGCATCTACCATTATTATCTAGATTATGACAAGATTTTCAAAATTTGTTGCTAAAATAACTGGGACAGTTTGGACCCAAAAAGAAATCAATTTCAATATATTATGAGTTATTATGTGTACTTGAAGTCTTGAACAAAGAAGAATAAAATAAGAGATCTTTTCATTATTTTTGTATTTATTTTCATGCTAAGAGTTGCTTAACTCATAATTCTCGTTTTTCTGACTCACATATATTGTGATCATAACTGTCATTGAGTCGATTGAGTTTGATTATACTCGAAAAGTTTTTTTTCCAGCACAGACAGAGCATATGGATGGACTGTCAGTTTGCCACACAAACCCAGAAGACGTATGAAATGCGTGTGATTTAGCTATGAACTGCTGAGAATCCAGCCATTCGTCGGTCTCTTGGCGAAAACGACGAATTGGCCTGCATGGCTACTTTTACCTTCCTATTCACCATCACTAAACCCTGACCAACCCTCCAAAGACAAAGACAAAACTTGTCAAGTATCCATAGCAAGTAAAGAAATTTACTCGACAGTATAAGAAGTAAAACCTATGCTATAAATAAGTGTCAGTAGAGCTACTGCTTCAATGCATTGAGATATAGAGCATCGATCAAGAGGGATAAAGCCTAGAAAAGGAATGTTATTATTTTCATAAAAATAATTAACATTCCTGAGAGATCCGGAGAAATCAATCAACCTCTTTTATTTCTCCATAATTTGAGTATCATCCTTTTCAATTCCTTCTCAGATCTACCAACACCCAAATCCCTTTCAATCCTCTCATCAAGATGCGTCTCATCAAGATGCCTAATAATGATAATCAGGTTATTTCAGGTAAGCCTGAAACTCTGTTTCCCAACTCATTATTCCGCAACAAGGAGGACGGGATCAAACTGGCCCTAGAAGATCAACTATGCCGAGACTTCCAACTTCCATGGTCGGACGAAGAAGAGGAGCAAGAGGGGCTCGTTACCCAACGCCCCAAAATCACCACTGTGGTCAGTACCATATGACGCTACCCTTGTCTTGTACCATGCATGTTGTCCTTGAATTAACTCAGTCCTTTGAATTATTTCATCACCAGGTTTTTGACGAAATTAAGGCACTGTACACTCTTGCCATCCCCATGATCTTATCCGGCCTCTTAAACTACTCAAAGGCAGCCATCTCCATGTTTTTCATGGGGAAGCTTGGGAAATCTGCTCTGGCAGGAGGAAGCCTCGCCATAGGTGTTGCAAACATCACCGGATACTCTTTCATCTCCGGTCTCGCTACCGGGATGGATGGAATCGCTTCACAAGCATTTGGTGCTCGTAACGGCTGTCTTCTGTCACACACTCTACAGAGGACAATAGTTCTCCTACTCATCCTTTGCATGCCCGTCACTTTGTTGTGGTATAACTTCGAATCTGTCCTTATCCACTCTGGCCAAAACCCATCCATCTCATCCATAGCCATTGCCTATCTCAGATTCTCCATCCCAACCCTCTTGTTTCAGTCCCTCATCCACCCCATTAAAATTTACCTAAGGAGCCAGAAAGTCACCAGCCCTTTTACGCTCAGCACTGCCTTTTCGCTAGCCGTTCACATCCCAGCCAACTACGTCGCCGTTTACTGTCTTGACCTTGGCCTGGAAGGGATTGCACTCGCCGGTTGCTTGGCCGACTTCAATATCATGATGTCTCTTCTGGTTTATCTCTTTTTTTCTGGCCATCTTACTGTGAATTCTCTATGGTTCTGGCGAGACTGTGCGTCGTTTAGACACTATGAAGACTGGAGCCCCATTTTCAGTCTGGCGCTTCCGAGTTGCGCGTCGGTGTGTTTAGAGTGGTGGTGGTATGAGATCATGATTGTTTTCTCTGGACTTCTTGTCAATGCACCCGAGGCTGTGGCCACCGTGGGAATACTGATCCAGATGACCGCATTGATTTATCAGTTTCCTATCTCGTTGAACCAGGCCGTGTCGACTAGGGTGGGGAACGAGTTGGGGGCCGACAGACCGAAGCAAGCTCTGATGGCGTCTGTAGTTGCACTGGCATGTGCTATTTTCACAGGCATTGTCGCCATGAGTTTCATGATCGGAATGCGCAACGTTTGGGGGGGAATGTTCACGTCTGATCAGGCCATTATATCGCTGGTGGCGTCGGTCTTGCCGGTGGTAGGGCTTTGTGAGCTCGGGAACTGCCCCCAGACCACCGTCTGTGGAGTTTTGAGAGGCTGTGCACGGCCAACTTTGGCTGCGTACATAAACTTTGGCTCGTTTTATGGTGTGGGATTGCCTGCGGCCCTTGTGTTGGGCTTTGGGCTGGAGTTGGGCTTATTGGGCCTGTGGTTGGGCTTACTTGCGGCCCAAATGGTTTGCTTTGGGATCATGGTAGTGGCATTACTTCGAACGGACTGGGAGGAACAAGCAAATCGAGCATATGTACTCACATGTAGCTATCTAGGGGAGGAAGAAAATGAAACAAGCAAGGAAGAACCAGCACCTCCGGTTGTGGTTGTGAACTAGACTAGTTACAAGTCGTAGGGTTTTTTCTATGGTTAATCCGTCCAAGTTTTGTCAAACTTAGCTATGGTTGTGCCTGTTTAACTATGTATACTATTAGCTCAGTAGTTAGAGCACCCATTACCTAAAATCCAGGTCATGGGTTCGAGTCACCATGGGGATAGGAGTGAAATCCTTTGATCCTCTTTAAATTTTAAAAAAAGTTAAAAAAAAAAAAGTGTAACGTATGTTGTACCAGTTGTAAAACAGCTTTGGTTAGAACCCTTTTAAGGGAGTTTGATCAAGGTCCTTGATCGAGTATGTCCGCAGTTGTAAAACTGGGTCTTAGACCCCATCAAGCTATGTATTGTATGTTTTAATATTAGATGTGTATTAATCATACTAAATATGACGTCACTCACAAGAGAAAACAAAGCAAACGCATGACTCACTATTACGTAAATTTCATTGTGAATAGATAATTTGGAATTTATAAGTGGTTCAAAATTAATGTCGGACCATTGCAAAACATGCTTTATTTAAGCTCACGAATGGCAAGAAAACGTGATTTGTCACAAATATAATGCACAAAAGCTATTTACTTAACTACAAATTGCTCGAATTCAAAATGAACAAAGGAAAATTATAAGACAAGCTTATGCAATTTGCAGAAGAAACAGTTAGGTCCTAATCAGGTATATGGTGTGTATAAAGTTTACCATAATGTGTGTTGTTTTTTTTTAGGGAAAATGTCACAAACAGTATCCCAACTTAAAGTCATTCTACACTTTAGTACCTCATTTTCTAAATATATCACTTTAGTACCTCAACTTATTACTTATGCATAACATTCATACACGCTGTTAATAACACCGTTAACTCAAGTGTCATGTAGCTTTCTGTCATGGGTACTTTTGTCTATTTATGTTTTCCCACCATAAATCTCATGGTATTTGCCACTTAACAAAAACCCACTCTGTTAGTTCATATTATTTCTTTGAAAGGAATTCACATTTATTTTTATTAAAGAATCAAAAAATAACAAAAACATTTGCTACATCCTTCTTCATGGCCGAGAAAACCAAACAACCATGGATCTATATTTAAAAAGTAAGCAAATAACTACAACAATCATAGATCCTAAAAGTTTCTATCAACTTTTACAACTCTACTAGACAATATGCTATGATTGGTACTGAAATTGATTATGCATAATGAATTGAACAAGATTTTTCCTTTTTTGTCTGAAGAGTTCTTTAATTAAAAGGGGAAAGGCTCAAAGCCCAAAACTTCAAAGAAAATCAGTATCTACCCAACAAATTACACTTGAAGAGCTAAGATAAGATGATATAGAATCAACAATTAATAAAGCTAGCAGACAATCTGATCTCATCCAGGCCACTCTCTATTTGTGGATTAGCGGGATAAAGAACGATAAATCTCTCACCTCTTCTTATTTTAATTATTATGTTTAATGGGATCATAGCAATAATTGTGGATTAGCAGGCTGAAAAATGATAAATCTTTCACCTCTTCTCAATTTAATTATTCTGTTTACTGGGATCATAGCAATGAGGCAAAATTTTCCATACAATAACTTAAATTGGTCTTCCATAAACCCAAATATAATATTTTCCTTGATTGACATATTTTATTTTCAGCAAAAAGAAAGGAATTTTACTCTCCCATGGAATTTTTGATGGGAAAACATAAATGAACAAAAATACCCATGGCAGAAAGCTACATGATACTTAAGTTGACGGTGTTATTAACTGTTAATGTCTAAAAGTTCGGCGGTAGCTGAACCTTTGTTAACGCTGATCCGGTGGGCGGATCGATGCTTGTGATGCACTCAAAGCTTCCGCTACCTGTCAAGTAAAATACAAAGGGCGTCAGAGGGAGACCGCGTTGGGCGGTCTTCAACTCTCCGATGCCTAAGTTAGTCAATGTATTTATGTTGACAAAGTAACAGTAGGTAAGTATTGAATGCGTAATTAATGACGAGAGAAGAGAGAACCTTTTATAGGTGAGGAGGAGGCTGACCTCCTTCTTGTTTTTGATGTGGGACTGATGTGCTTCAGTTCCCAGATTCAGAAGCTTCTGATGCTATCTTGGCGCGGCGCGTGGCGGCGCGTCGGCGGTGATCTGGAGGTGATCCGACGCTGAGGTTGTAGCCCGCCTGGCGGTGTGTCTGCATGTCATTCCTTTGGTTGGAATTAGTACCTTTGGAGGTACAATGAGCGTGGCCCATTATAGCTAATTATGCTTGCAAATGTACATGTATGTACAAGTCCCCCAAGTCCCCAGTCAAGGAGGGCAATCTTGGTTGGGGAGTTGTTCGGCGGTTTGAAGCGTTTTCTTCCGCTAGACTTGCAAGAGCATAATTAGCGTCAATGCGTTGTCAACCATGGATTTAGTGAGAAAATGCTTTATACCCTTTCGGGTGGGCCCCTGCTAGGCCCCCCAGGGAGTCCCCCACTTTCCGGCCAAGGTAGACCTCCGGATGGTCGGCGAATTGTTTTTTGAGGGGGAGCTGCACGGAGCAGAGGGTGTTGGGTAGCGAGCCCAATCTTAGTACCCGAGTGACGGGGGTCAACGTGCCTGATCAGGGCCGTCGTAGACTGTTGACAAGTCCCCGTGTCCCGTAGGGACCGTCTGACCGTAACGCCGCTTGGCGGTCGTTGTCAGAGTGAGGCGTGGCCTTGGGATCCGCCGCTGGCGGATATCCCCCCGCTGACTGTAGCAGGAAGCAGTGTCCAGTAGACGTGCTTAGCGGTATGTTATTGAGCGGTATTGCTCTGAGCAATCGTACGCTGTTTTCCAGATGACCAGAAGGTTCCGCTAGAAGTTTTGTAGCGGAAGGTTCCCCGCTGGAAAGATTGGGATGGTGAAGTTCCGCTGGCGGGGTTTCGCTCAGCGGAGACTTCGTCACTTGGAAGATGACAAGGGAGAAGTTCCGCTGGCGGGGTTTCGCTCAGCGGAGACTTCATCACTTGGAAGATGACAAGGGAGAAGTTCCGCTGGTGGGGTTTCGCTCAGCGGAAACTTCATCACTTGGAAGATGACAAGGGAGAAGTTCCGCTGGCGGGGTTTCGCTCAGCGGAGACTTCATCACTTGGAAGATGACAAGGGAGAAGTTCGGCTGGCGGGGTTTCGCTCAGCGGAGACTTCATCACTTGGAAGATGACAAGGGAGAAGTTCCGCTGGCGGGGTTTCGCTCAGCGGAGACTTCAGACGGTTGGTGAACTCATCCCAAGTGGTTACTTCCACTAGACGCTTCGTCTGGTGGTGGGTGACACGTGGCCAACCCGTAGAGGGTTAGCGTGCGGAGGCCTGTCCCCTAAGCCTGGCCGTCTTCTCGCCATTAATGATAGTAATTATGGATTTCGTAACCGAGGCGACGCCTCGGTTAATCCGGAGAGTAAGTGGAGACTGGCGACACGTGTACGGCTGGTATGTGATGTCGTTTTTGAGCGAACGGCTGAGAACGCGCTGATGTTGACATAAAGGGGGGGAACTTTAGCGAGATTTGACATTTTGTGAAAACTTCAAACCTGAGTCGTCGTCTTCAAGCTCTGTGCGATTTGCGAAAAGAGTTCTGTGGGACGAAAGCTGTTAGAGTTATCGGATCTTGGGGACGAGGCTTCCACCAGTTAGGACAAGCGCCTTCAATCACACCAAAGATTTAACGTTTGAGGTTGGTGCTCGAAATCTCATCCCTGTTCCATTGAATTTGTGTGTGTTTGCTTCTGTCAGTTTTTGCGTTTCTTTATTTTGGGGTGTTCGAGTGTGTAAAGTGGGTTTTGGTGTTTTTGACACAGTTGGGATTTCTGGGTCTACTAGATGGTCAAATCTGGGTTAAGTGTCTGCGGGTTGTTTGTTCTTGTTTTGGTGTTTTCTGGGTATTGTTGCTGATGTTCTTGGCGATAATTGATGTAAGAATAGGCTAGATCTGTGTTTGTGCTAACTAGTGTGGGTTTTAGGGTTTGGGATGGCTAACGTCATAGAGATTTCGAGCAGTGAGGATTCCAGGTCTGACGTGTCGTTCAGCGCGGCGGACAAAATATTTATTGACTCGTTGCGTCCGTCTGCCCATGCAGGAACCTCACTGCCAGAACCGCTAGAGGTTGAGCCGCTACAGACCATACCTTGGGAAGTAGCCATGGGTCGTGCTTCACGTCCAGAGAGTTCTAGGGCGGGTGAGGCCGCTGCGGCCAAAGCTAGGCGCGACGAGCGGTTGGCAAGCAACAGCGCTGCCAGCGGCTCCGCTGGGGAAGAAGAAGCAGCGGGGGAGGACGCTGAGTCAGCGTGGTTCCTCCAGGATGGCACCGCCGTTGACGAGGCAGGAGGGCGGATGAATGCCGCCGCCGTCACTCAGTTGAAGCGGATGTTCCGGTTGCCGGGTTCGGTGAAGCTGCACCCGCCGACGGCGGATGAGAAGGCGTCGATTCTCCCAAAGGGGTTTGCCGCCGTGCATGAGGCGATATTCCGCCAAGGAGTGACACTCCCGCTGGTTCCAAATCTTCAAATCCTGGTGTGCGAATTTGTCCTTGCCTTCGGTCAAATTTGCCCCAACATGTGGCGGTTGATGCTTGCGCTAAACTCTCTGTGGCGGTTGTCCGGATGTGAGGGGCCTACTGTGGCGGAGGTGCTTCACTTCTACGAGCTGGTCTACGTGAAGCGCCAGGGTTGCAGAGGGCAAGTGAACTTGAGCCGCCGCCAGGGAGCGCCCAAGCTGATCGAGAATCTAAGGGATTCTATGTCCTACTGGCGGGGGACCTTCTGCGTCGCCACAGAGGGGTGGGAGTATCAGGCTGGGTCGAACGAGGAAGGGCCGACGTTTAGGATTAAGTCGGAGTTCCAACCCATCCGAGGTTGGTAACCGGTTTCCGCTGAACGTAGTTGGCGGGTTCTTGTATTTGCAGACTAGTATTTTTACTAACGACTATTGTGTTTGTGCAGCGGGACTGCGGTATAACCTAACGCGCGAAGAAGAGTGTCGCGTAGCACGGATCAGAGTTTGCTGGCGGAACCGCAACTTGCTGGACTTCCGACTTCTGACCGGTTGGGAGTTGCTGGTCGATCAGCGGCTAACTCGCTCCGTTGGTAAGAAATCTCCGCCATAGCGCTTTTTTTATAATAAGTACCGTAGGCTGACTGGTTTTTTTTTTTTTTTTTTTTTAGAACATCCGCCGGGTAACACTCGCAGTCGCGACGCTTTCAAAAAAGCGATGGATCGTGCGGAGGTTGACAACTTCCTGGAGTCGATGTATGCCGAGGGTCTGGCAGCCCAGAAGACTCTGGTGAACCCTGAGACACTGGCGCTGAGCCAATCTGAGGTTCCCGTGGTGCTGCCAATGCCGCACCACTCCCATCTTGGTGACGACGGCCTGCCTGTCGTCCAGGCGGGGGTCTCCATGGGCGGCGGGAAAAAGGGGGCCACAACAGCGGCTTCGCAAAAGGAGAGGGTACCCGCCAACAGGCGTGGTCTCCATAAAGAAAGGGCGGTGTAGCCGGCAGAGACTGCCGCCGCGCCCAGGGAGGAGCCGCCGGCGAGGGTGACGAGGGCCGCTGCCGGGAACCCAAAGGCTCTTGAGAGGAAGCGCCAGCAGATTGACTCTCCCGACGAGGAAGAGGGGGAGGATGTGGAGACAGTCGAGGTCCGTCAGCAGAAGAAGGCCAGTCAAGCTCCGTCGAAAACTGCCGTGGTGGAGGGGGAGGCGCCCGCCGCCAGTGACTTGGATTCATTTGCCGCGTATGCGGAGTTTATGACGGATGGTGAGCGGGAGTTCCTCTTTCACCTGTGCGAACGGCTAGGGTTCGGCGGCCTAGCGGGGATCTCGCGCCCCACGACGATTGACCAGTCTCCCTACAGCTCAGCGTTTGGTCAAATATCAGATGGGCTGCACGACATGTTTGAGGCGGCAAAGAAGCAGCCTCTGGTCGAAAGGGAGCTTAGGGAGGAAATCCAAAGTCTCCAGAGGGAGCTGGCGGAGGCGAGGGAGAAGCTGGCGGAGGTGGAGCGGCGCCTGGCAAAGGCGGAGTGTGACTTCGCGGACGCCCGAGGCAAGCTGACGGTGGCCATCGAGCGGGACTTGGAGAGGAATGAACGCGTCTCCAAGTTGGAGCAGGACATCGCCCTGATGCAGGAGCGGATAGCCGCCAAGGACAAAAAGCGCATTATCGTGCAGCGGGAATCCGCCACCAGAATAACGGAGGTGAAGCGGCTAGAGGGTCAGGTTGCCCGCCTGAGGGTTGAAGGGGATACTGCCGCGGCCGCCGCTGTTGAGGCATTCAAACAGTCGGCGGAGTACAAGAAAGCTCTGACCGAGTCGGCGAAGGCTGGGGCCCTAGCGAACATAGACATGCTGAAGCGGAAGGGCGCCATCGACTTCGCAAAAGCATCCCAGCCCGACGTGCCGCCGGCAAAGAGTACCCTGCCGGAGAAAGGTGTCGTCGCTGCCCTCGCAGAAGGTGATCGCTCAGGTAGTGGAGAAAGTGGCGCACGCCCGGCGGAAGGATCCCAGCAGACTCCTCCTACCCAGTCGGAGGTGTCACGTGCTGGCTTCCTGGCGGCGCACACCCGAGCGGACGGCACAATAGAAACTCCAAGTCCCACAGCCCAAGGGTCTGATCAAACGAGCCGCGCCATTGCGCCGCCGCATGCTGAAGCAGAAGATGCCGAGGGCAACCCCTGAAGCTGGAACCTCTACTGTGTTCTCTTTTTTTTTTCTTTTTTTTTTTTCTGTAGCCGCTGAGGCATAACAATATGTAACAAGTATTTTGCAATGGAATGAAGTTTTGAATTTGCGTTTGTTATGATGTGTTTGTACCGCTAGTACCTTGACTTAGAGTTTTCTTTTGTCAATTAATGAAACATTAAAGGAATTAAGATTGGTCCAAGTGCACCACGTAGCGGACGTGGTCCGCTGACGATTGATGGCGTTGCCAGTTGCCCTCGGTGCTGGACTTGGGAACAATGGTTTGAATAATTCCTCGTTTCATTGATAGCTGATTGATCAGCGTGTACAAAAGTGGGGTAGTACCCGTTGGGTAGCTTCCCTTAGCTAAATATTGAACAAAAATTAGGCTAAGTCAAGATGCTCCTGGGTAGCGGATGACTATTTGTAATAATACCGAAGGTGTTCGGTATTCCAAGGGTGGGTCGTCGTGACGCCATCCTTGCCCATTAAGTAGAAGGTGCCTGGGCTAATGACTTCCACAATTTTGTATGGACCTTCCCAAGTTGGGCGGAGTTTTGTTGGCGGTGGAATGACTTCCTTCATTACCCAGTCCCCCAGTTGGAGGTTCCGAGCCTTGACTCTGGCGTTGTAGAAACGCGATACCCGCTGCTTGTTTTGTAAGTTGTGCAAGTGGGCCTTTTGTCGTTTTTCTTCTAGGAGGTCCCTGTCCAGGTTGATGCCGTCGCCGTTGGTCTCTGGGCAGTAGCCTTCGACCCTAGCGGTAGGCTGAGTGACCTCAATAGGTAGGACAGCCTCTGTTCCGAACATCATACAGAAGGGTGTTTCGCCGGTGGCGGAGGTTGGAGTTGTTCGGATGGCCCATAGAACTTCTGGAAGCTTCTCCGCCCACAAACCCTTGGCGTCGTCGAGTTTCTTTTTTAGCAGCTTCTTGATTATCTTGTTTGCTGCTTCGACCTGGCCGTTGGTTTGGGGATGGGCGACAGACGCAAAACTCAATTTGGTGCCAAGGTTGGCGGTAAAGGAGATGAGTTCCTTGTTGTTGAACTGCGTGCCGTTGTCTGTAATGATTGTATGTGGGACACCATAGCGGCAGTAGATGTTCTTCCAGAGGAAGTGAGTTACCTTGGCTGTGGTTATCGCCGTCAGTGGCTCCGCCTCTATCCACTTGCTGTTATAGTCGATAGCAACAATGATGTACTTGAACTGGCCCTTGGCGGTTTGGAATTTTCCCATCAAATCGAGGCCCCACGTGGAGTGAATCCAAGGGCCGATGATGACTGACAGCGGTTCTGCCGGTGCATGTGGGAGATCTGCAAACTGTTGGCATTTGTGGCAAGACCTCGAAATCCGCCGGGCGTCATCACCAAGTGTGGGCCAGAAGTAGCCTTGTCGCATTGTGCGATTGGCCAAGGATCTGGCGCCTGAGTGGTTTCCACATTCGCCGCCGTGGATTTCCGCTAACACGACCCTTCCCTCCTCTGGGGTTAGGCAGCGGAGGTTGGGGTGGGTGAATCCCTGGCGGTAAAGATTGCCATTCTGGATGTTGTAGCGGGTTGCTCTCCGCTTGAGCTGTCGTGCCTGTATCTTGTCCTCCGGCAACGTCCCGCTGCGCTTGTATGCGATAATCTCGTCCATCCAGCTAGGATTGACCTCAATGTTGAAGATTTCCGCCAGGGTCTTTGTGATACTTGGCCTGTCAAGGCACTCCACTCTTGTGTCCGCTGGACTCTGATGTGGCTGGGCGGTTGCCAGTCTTGCCAGTGAATCAGCCTTGGCATTCTTCTCCCTGGGGATTTGTGTGATGGTGTGAAATTTGAATTTTTTTAGCAGCGTCTTGACGTACCCCAAATATGCCGCTAACTGTTGGTCCTTGGCCTGGAAGCTGTCGTTGACCTGGTTAACGACTAATAGGGAGTCGCTGAATATGTTGACGCTGTCAGTACCTGAGTCAATGGCGAGGAGTAGGCCGGCGATGAGTGCTTCGTACTCCGCCATGTTGTTTGAAGCTTTGAAGTTGAATTTCAACGCGTACTCTGCGTTCAGTCCCCCGGCTCCTGTCAGGATGACTCCGGCACCGCTGGCCTTGGTGCTAGAGGAGTCGTCCACATGCAGGTTCCAATCTGAGTGTGGGGGAGCTATTTCCGCGGTGGTGACCATTTCTGTTCCAGGCTCTGTCTCGGTACCGGGTGCTGGTTGACGCTCGGTGAGCTCAGCAATGAAGTCCGCCACTGCCTGGCCCTTCATGGCGGTTCTTGGCTTGTAATCAATATCGAACTCACTGAGCTCAATGGCCCACTTGCTGAGGCGCCCCGAGTGTTCAGGGTTCTGCATCACTTGCCTCAGCGGTTGATTGGTTAGCACATGGATTGTGTGAGCCTAAAAGTATTGGCGGAGACGCCTAGCGGCAACGATGAGTGCGAGGGCTAGTTGCTCCAAGGGAGGATACCTTGTTTCTACTCCGTTCATGCCTCTGCCGGCGTAGTACACTGGGAGCTCATCCTGGCCTTCCCGCCGGACAATGGCGCAGCTTACCGCTGATACTGATACCGCTAGGTAGATGAACAGTGTCTCTCCTTGCATAGGGACAGAAAGAAGAGGGACTGCCGCTAGGTATTCCTTCAGGCCCTGGAATGCCGCTTAACACTCTGGGTTCCAGTTGATGACTTTCTTGTGAGTCGTTTTGAGGAGCTTGAAAAATGGGGCACACTTATCAGTGAGTCTGGAGATGAATCGAGAAAGGGCGGTTAACTTGCCCTGGAGGCATTGGACGTCCACCTTATATTCCGGGTCCGCCAGGTCAAGGATGGCCTGTACCTTGTCCGGGTTAGCCTCGATGCCTCGCTCGCTGACGATGTAACCCAGAAATTTGCTGGCGGTGACCCCAAAGAAACATTTTTCTGGGTTGAGGCGCATACCATAGGCCAGGAGAATGGTTACTATGATCTTGAGGTTTGCCACATGTCCGCTGGCCTTTATGCTCTTAACTAGCATGTCGTCCACGTAGACCTCGATGATTTTTCCCAGATGCTCAGCGAACATGGCGTTCATCAACCGCTGATAAGTTGCACCGGCGTTCTTCAGACCGAAAGGCATGACATTGTAGCAGTAGAGGCCTTTGTCGGTGGTGAAGGTGGTGCACTCCTGGTCGCCGGGATGCATCTTGATCATTACCAAATTGGATCGGGAGAAAGCGTCCATCATGCTGAGGAGCTCATGTCCGGCGGTTGCATCGACTAGCTGATCGATACGAGGTAGTGAGAAACTGTCCTTTGGGCATGCCTTGTTGAGATTTTTGAAGTCGACACACATCCGCCACTTGCCGCTGGGCTTCTTGACCATTACCAAATTGGAGATCCACTGGGGATAGGGCTGGGCACGGTCCCAGACCGGCACGGTTTTACAGGGATCGGGACCGGGACCGGTAATCCCACTTCGGGCCGGTTTTGCAGTTGCACAAAACAGGGACCGGGATCAGCCCGGACCGGTAATTGTTTTATAGGGACCGGGACCGGAACCGGGACCGAAAATCTTACTTCAGGCCTGGACCGTAGTTGCATATAACAAGGACCGGGATAAACCCGGACCGGGACAAAACCGGTCCCTTTTTCGGGTTTCCGGTTCCAGGCAATCTTTGCTGCTTGACCTGCTTCTGTTTAGAGAGTATAAAGAGTAATGCAATATGATTCTATGAACTAGCAACATTGCTGCAATGCTGAAAAAAAAAAAAAACCAATAAACCATTCTGCAAAGTGCAATCTGCACTAGCAGCAAGGTTGCACATAAATCCATCTTGCAAAATAACCATTCAAAGCAAGCAACCAACACAATTACACAGCAAGTTCACCAACACATATTGTCTTAACAACATAACAAATTAAAAACCGAAACAATGTTCGACAAGACAACAAGAGCAGTTTAAAAAGACATGCAGCTGCTCCATGCAATTGCTGCCATGCAGCTGCTCCTCCAGTCCTCCATCTTCAAATTTTTTTCCCTACACAATTCAGTTTAAAAAGACATTGTATTACACATTTATACATTATATAGTTATATACACATTTATACTTTGCACCAATGCAACATCATATAAACAAAAACCAAAAAAAAGGCAGCAAGGCAATAAATTGATATACCTTTAGCTTTTCTTAGTGGCAGCAGCCCTTGTTTTGGTGGTTTTGCAGATTTTGAGGTCCCAGCAGCGGCACTTGTTGAAGGAGACACATCATTTCCATCATTCCCAACAACAACCATTTCATCATTATCACCATCATAATGAGAACTGACTGTATGACTTGAATCCGATGAGGTTGCCATCAATTTTCAAGGTGTAGAATTTACTGAGAATCTGAGATTTTCATAGCTCTACCTCAAACACAAAAACAAATATAGTATCAAGTCTGAGTTATGAATTGCATATAATCATATATCAATATGGGTGCCCCCAATATGTTAATAATGTTATATATTGCATGAACTCTGATCAAATAATGAAATGAAAGAGTAAAACTATAAAAACACATCCATACACATTTCACTGAGAACTTTGAACTTCGGATTTGAACTTGGACAAGTTCGAGTCTTGGATCATCTCATTCTATTCACACAATACACACCAATTAGCATAACATGCAGAAAGCAAAACTGAAGGCATGGGGTATATAAAGATGTGCAGGAAAGTCACACTAAACACGAAGTCCTTACTTTCTGCTGCTCTGCCTTGGAAACAAACGACTGAGACACATTCTCCAAGCTGTCATTCAAAACTTCAGTGATGGCAACTCAAAAAAAAAAAATAGCATGTATATATGCACTTTTAAACATGAAAGAAAAAAAAAACAAACAGAATCAAGGATAAGAGACTGTGAATTATATTATATGCAGAAACATACCGGAATCTGGCTTTGGTTTGATGATGGAGCTAGCTAGAAGAGTAGTCTTGTATGGATCTCCATAGAATAGTAGAAGCAAATCAAGGGAATACACAAAGACAACTGATGAACTCGATCGAGCAACCGAAGACAACTGATGAACTCAATCAAGGGCCCAGGCTTGCTCGGAGGCGTATCGGACGACGGCGAGATCTTTCTCTCTCTCTCTTTCTCTGTGCAGCCGGATCTTTCTCTCTCTCTTTCTCTGTGCAGCAGGATCTTTCTCTTCCCTGCAGAAAAAAGGCAAAGAATGAGAGAGATAGAGTGAGAGACTGAAGAGACCAAGAATGAGAGGCCGGACCGCCGGAGGCGACGTCGAGGAGAAGACCAGAGGTGAGGAATACCGATTTAGCGATTTCTGGGGGCTAAGTGAGTGAGTGACTGAGGGCTGAGGAAGATCGAGCAGTCCGGATCGATTGTGACTGAGAGAGTTGGAGGCGGAGTCGGCCGAGGAGCAGTCCGGATCGATTGTGAGGAGAGAGTGAGAGACTGAGAGAGTTGGAGCCTTGGAGGCGGAGTCGGCCGAGTTAGAGATTGAGTTTAGCCGTTTAGGTCTATTAACTAATCAGTAATCACATGTGATGGCATCCACACTAACACAATATACTTCAAAAATAAACCTATAATTGAACGACACGTACATAAGCTCGGTTTTCCGGTCCATGCAGTCAAGAACCGCCAAGAACCGAACCTGGACCGCCAAGTTCATTTAGGGACCGAACCGGCCATAACATACTTATTTTCATGAACCGGGACCGGACCACCACCAAGTGTATAGGGACCGAACCGGTCCGAAAACACTTATTTTCCTTCTAAAACCCGGACCGAACCGGCCGGTCCGGATAGGTCCCTTCCGGTCTTTCGGTCATTTTTGCCCACCCCTAACTGGGGATAGATGACTTGGCGGATGAACCCAATGCCCTGGAGCTTGGCAACTTCCTCTCCAATTGCCTGGTACTTTTCTTCATCAAAGGCCCTCCGCTTCTGCTTGATGGGATAAAAGGAGGGTTTGATGGTCAGCTTGTGAGTGATAATTTCAGGAGAAATACCTGGCATGTCCACGTAGGACCATGCAAAGACGGCGGCGTTATCACGCAGGAATTGAGTGAGCTCCGCCGCCACCTCTGGGGGTCTAGCTGGGCGCCTATGCGGATCGTCCGCTCAGGGTGTTCGTCCGAGATGCAGACAACCTTTAACGACGTCTCCGGGTTGACCGGCTCCTTCTTCACATACTTCTTCTCCTCATCTCTAGGATCCTCAAAGATGTTTGGTGGCGGTGCCTGATTACCCACCGTCAGGATTTCATGGCGGCGTGCTGACCGCGCTATAGTCGTTGAATAGCATTCTCGTGCCAATTGCTGACTTCCCCTCACACAGCCCGTGCCGTTGGGCGTGGGGAACTTCATGAGAAGCATGTATCCGGCGATGATGCACTTGAGCTTGTTGAGTGCCGGCCGCCCAATGATGGCGTTATACGAACTGAAGCAATCGATAATTATGAATTTCGTATGTACCTCCGCCATGCATGAACTAGTGCCAATAACCAGTCGCATGTAATCTGACCCCAGCGGTTATGTGACCTCGCCGGAGAAGCTGAGCAGTGGCTCGTGATCCTGGAGTAGCTTCTTGTTCCGCTTGAGGTGATTGTAGCATCCGCTGAAGATGACGTTGACAGCGGACCCGCTATCCACCAAGATTCTCCCCACTGAGAATTTGCCAAGAATGGCATCAACCAAGAATGGGTCGTCGTGGGGTAAATGCACTCCGCGCTCCTCCTCCTCTGAGAAGGTGATAGGTTCCCAACTTGATTTTGGGAGCTTGGCGGACCTCTCGTAGCGGATGTTGCAGACCTCATTTGGATGATTAGCGTGTGCATAGCGCTTTCTTGCCTTGTGAGACATGCTGGTGAGTGGAGCACCGCCATCGATGGTGTTGATGCGGCCCAAAGTCTCAACGTTGGCAATTACTGGTGGTGGTTGGCGCACCTTGAACTGCTCCATCTTGCCGTCACGATACAAAGTCTCAATGGCCGTTTTGAGAGCATTGCAGCTATTGGTGTTGTGACCGCTGTCCTCGTGGTATTTGCACCACTTGCCGGTGTTCCTTGGTTTACCCGTTTTTGGGTACCTTGGCGGGGGTGGCGGTGGGATCTGATCCTTGCATTGATTGTATATCTCCTCATACGAGGCTGTGAGGACAGTAAACACTGCATACCGCTGAGAGGACTCCGCCTGCTTATTGCGATTATCCCCATGGGTTGGGCGGTTGCCCTTGTTGTAGTGCTGGTCCCTCTGCCGCTTGTTCTGGTGGTGGCCCTGCTGCCACTCCCTCTTCTTGTCAGTTGGCGGTGTTGAAGGGGTTTTGGTAGCGGTTTCCTGGTGACTGGAGGATGGCTGTGTTGACTTTGTTGGAGTTGCTGGTGGTGGCGGTGGGGTTTCTCCATATGTGAGGAATTCCGCCTGGGCGTGGATGACCGCCTCACTCATGACGTGGTCATACGCCGCATTAGGATGATTGTAGTTGAGGTGATAGAGGAATGGCCCCTTGAGAAGTCCCTGCTTGAAGGCCGCCGATGCCATTGTTTTATCTAGGTCATGGCACTGAGACGCTGCCGCCCGCCACCTCGTGACGAATGCCTTCAGTGATTCATCCGCCCCTTGCTTGACGCCGAATAGCTGACTCGTGTTGTGATGTCCGGCAGACAATAGGATGAACCGAGAGAGGAAGGCGTGTGATAGTGCATGGAATGAGTCAATGGACCCTGGAGGACATTCGAAAAACCAGCTCATTGCCTCATCGTCCAATGTTTCGCTGAACAAGTGACACAGGGTGGCGTCGTCAAACCCCTTGTTGTTGGTGACTTTCTTGAAGGTGTCCATGTGGACGAAGGGATCAGACATTCCGCCGTAATGCGACATTTTTAGGGTTTTTGCGTACGCCGGCCTGACAGCTTGCATAATCGCAGCGGTGAAGGGCCCAGGCCTGGAGGCGAAAAGTGGATTCTGAGTTGGCGCTGGGGCGCCCGACTCTGCCCGGATTAATATCTGCTCCAGCTGTTGCATCCTTTCCAATATCTAGGCGGTTGCATCACCGGCGGAACCAACTTGGATATTCCGCTGGACCTGTCTGCGCCTTGACGCAGGTGGATTGCCCTCGGTCCTTGCCCTAGCTTCCGAGCGGTTGGTGCGCGGCAGTGATTCCGCCTCCTGTTCTAACATTAGCTGGGGGATGGGCGGTGGTCCCATCCCCAAAAGTTCAGGTGGGTCCAGCGGTACCTGCATATGTATGATTGGCCCCGGTACCAATGTGCCAGTGCCGGGTCGACTACGCCTGGTGCTACGTGACTGTTCGCTTTGCGCTGGATTGGTGGTGGCCTCCAGCGTCCTCTTTAGTTCATCAAAACGTGACATCAGCGTAGCCAACTGTCTTTGAGCCTCAGCCTTCTCCTTGCGCTCCTCCTCACGTTCTCTGTTTGCCTTATGAAGATCCGCCAGTGCCAGCTCGTACATAGTGACGAGATCTTGGGCCGGCGGGCGGCTGCTGCTTGGATTTGCCTCGACACCGGGGTTGGCCGGTGTTGTGAATAGCGCGCGGTTAACGCCTACCGCTGGGTCGGAGGGTTGGGGAATGGCGGATTGGTCCGCCTGCTCCTCAGCATTTCCCCCGCTACCGTTAGTCATGGTGATTGTGGTGGGATGACCTTTTGTTCAAGGGTTCCCACAGACGGCGCCAATGTTAATGTCTAAAAGTTCGGCGGTAGCTGAACCTTTGTTAACGCTGATCCGGTGGGCGGATCGATGCTTGTGATGCACTCAAAGCTTCCGCTACCTGTCAAGTAAAATACAAAGGGCGTCAGAGGGAGACCGCGTTGGGCGGTCTTCAACTCTCCGATGCCTAAGTTAGTCAATGTATTTATGTTGACAAAGTAACAGTAGGTAAGTATTGAATGCATAATTAATGACGAGAGAAGAGAGAACCTTTTATAGGTGAGGAGGAGGCTGACCTCCTTCTTGTTTTCGATGTGGGACTGATGTGCTTCAGTTCCCAGATTCAGAAGCTTCTGATGCTATCTTGGCGCGGCGCGTGGCGGCGCGTCGGCGGTGATCTGGAGGTGATCCGACGCTGAGGTTGTAGCCCGCCTGGCGGTGTGTCTGCATGTCATTCCTTTGGTTGGAATTAGTACCTTTGGCGGTACAATGAGCGTGGCCCATTATAGCTAATTATGCTTGCAAATGTACATGTATGTACATTAACAGTGTGTACTAATGTTATCCATGAGTAATAAGTTGAGGTACTAAAGTGATATATTTAGAAGATGAAGTATCAAAGTGTAGAATGATTTTAAATTTGGGTACTGTTTGTGACTTTTTCCTTTTTTTTTTTAACTCGACGTGACTTGAAAAGAAATAGAAAATAACTCACAACCACAATAAATTATATATAATTCTCTCTGAATTATCACTTGAGTATGAAGCTTGAAACATACTCAAGTTTTTAACGCTATAAAAACTTTCCAAAACCAAAATGACTTGAGGAAATTTGGTATGCATTGTTTAGACTGCATTAACCAGGGTATTAATTATGGTGCGTTTCAAGTTTATCTGTCGAGCAACATGCTTTCAATTTTCTCCATGAGTGAATGATGATGCAATATCAGGGCCGACCCTGAGGCAGCCTACGAAGAATAACAAAAAATTGTATATAGCTTACAGAAGTTATATATTATATTTTTGCAAAAACTAATTGTTATGCACATATACTCCAGCACTCCAGCACTGCTGGATACTATATCTTCTTCCCTTGCAAGCAGTGTTCGAGTCTTGCTGCTGTTTTTTTTTTAATTATTATTATTAAACTACCTTTACCTCAATAAAAGAAAAAAAAATACAAAATAAATATAATACCAACTGGTGTGCGTCTCTAGCCAGTCTCTCTGCGAGGGTTTGGGCCTCTTTGTTTGGGCCTGGATCATATGGGCTCAGCCTCCTCTGGGTCCATGTTGTTTCTGTGTGAGAATACGGAACGGGAACTAAGTATGAGGCAAGGTTGAGAGGGAGAGAGAAATGACACAAGCATGTATAGTGGTTCACTTTGCCCTTGAGGCAAGGCTACGTCCACTTAGAAGTTCCACTATGAGTGAGGCCAAGTAGCCTTTGTAGTATACAAGTGTGAGGATCATGGATCCCTCCCTTTCTTGAAAGGGAGGACTTCCTCTTATAGCTAAAGGAAGTCTCATTCTATTCTACATTTCCGATGTGGGACATAATACACATATTGCTTCTCTTGAAGCCCTTTTGGAGAGCATGGGAGAGTGGCCTCCCGATTAGATATATACTGGCCGACCTCCGCCATGGAAACGTAGCTCGGGTGTCAGTCTACCGGAGGCATGTCGTAGGAGGGACTAACCATGTTGCGGGGGCCACCTATGAGGTCGTTGCTTATGCTTGGCGGTATGTGATATAGGCGGTATGCACACATGTAAGTAGGTCTGATTCTATTTTGAATTGGGCTAGGTTGGAGGATGTCTTGACACCCTGACTTATTACTTAGTGCTTTAGGGACTGGCCTGGGCCAAGAGTTTGATCTCCTTGGGCGATGTTGGACCTTTTTACGGTCTCTAAAGTGTCAATCGTAATTCATATCATGATTCTATGAAATTGGTAATTATCTGAGTTGGACTGGAGAAATGGCCATATGTATGAGGATTTGGCCCCTATTTATATGTTGGGAAGTAGCATTTTGCTATTTCATACCACAATTGCGTGTCGATGGATGGAAGACTAGTTGATAATTTTTCCCTAGAAGACACGAAGTTAGTCTTTGTGTATATGTTCATTTTAGAAGTGAGCTAGCTTAATTTGTCTTGTAATGATTTGCAATGCTTTGATAAGAATTTGGTTGTTATCCCGCCAATTTTCTATCTTTGAATATTTGTAGTCTCTGGCTTTTTAGTCCTGATCTAATGCATTTGACTTGTATTTCAAAAAAAAAAAAAAGGATTAGAATTATAACTCGTCAACCTATATACACAACTATACTTATCCAAGAAAAAAAATTAAGATTACATTAAGAGAAATTTTATATACACACCCCCAATTACTTAATGCACACCCTATATTTTTTTGTCATCAAACTTCCATTTATACCCCTACTCATTAATAAATAATAAAAAACAAAGATGAATCCACAAAAATAAAATAAGAATTAAATGCTTTGTATATCAACCTATTAATGAAATATTTTCTGATAGGTCACATTTTCTTCTGGTCTTCATGATACAACTGACCTCTCTTCAAGATCATATGTGAATGTCAATGGCAGATGAAATAATTGAAATATACATGAAGAATTATCAAGCAACCAAATTGGTTGAAACATATTGAAAAGATATTATAAAACCATCAAATATATCTTGGATACATGAATACATTATCATCAATCAATTCGTTTGCAAAAAAACCACCATGGCTCATTATTTACTGATTTTAATATTGACAATGACTATATAGATCATGAAGATATTGACATATATTGAACCTTAGAGGCATCAAGTTTTTCAACTTGAAGAACAACTAGGGGGCCAAACTTACTGCTGAGGGCTAAGCGTAAGGCTGTGGATCACGTAGGTAAGAGGTATGTTTCAAATCCGGAACCTTTGCTCCAGGTTGATGAGGGCATGCAACTTGTCTTGCAACATCAAAATGGACAGTTGATTGTTTCACCTAGAAAGAAGACATTGGGAAGGCCCAAGGGTAGTAAGAATAGGTCTAAGGGTAGTAAGAATAGGCCTAAGTGTGCTAAAGTTCTTGAGAAAGAGCTACATGGAAGGAAGTCCAAGAAGTGGAGACTTCATGTTGTTACATTTTAATATTTTATTTATTATTGAAATTAAATTTGGGTGAATTTATTTTGTGTTTAATTTCTGAATTTATTTGTGTGTTTAAATTCAGAATTTATTTTGAATTTTATTTTGTAACTCATGGTGTTTTATTTTGATTTATTTTGGGTTTTAATTCTTGTAACCTATGGCTTTTGGTTACTACCCTATTAATGGTAGGGAGTGTCCTAAGAACCTATAAATAGCACCATTTGTTGCATGTTAAAACAGATCAAACTTTTACTCAACTATATATTCACCCATCAACTTTCTTTCCAAAATCCCCCAAAGAGTCTTGTGTGTTTTTTGGCCAGAGAAAGGTGTTATTTTGGTGGAGCTTTGAGTTTCTCCAATTTGTGCAGATTGGTGTGAGCCAGACAACTTGTTGTTTGGCTGTTGTATCCTGGAGGGGACAAGTCAAGAGATTTCTGGTGCACCGGCATTGTTCCGCAGATGGCTTGAATCTCCTTAAAGAGAGCGAGATACCCGCGCCTCAGCCTTTTGTCAACGAGTTTCTCATATAGAAATTATAATTTTATTGTAATTTCACCAACACTTCATGATAGTGATCGTGAGGTTCAAGCTTCTGTGGAGAAGGAAACATGTAAGACTCCTGAGACTGAACTTATGTAGGAAGCGCATGCAGATGTTGGAATTGTAGGGGATGCAGGAGCAGCATCCTCAACTAGTAATGTTTTTTTTCCCTTGGGTCGTAAGATCTAGTTGCTCGGTTGTCACTTTTATTGTTTTTGCTTCTGAGTCTCTAGGTTTTGTTAGAATAAAGGTGCTTAATTGTCCTTAAAAGGTGGGTGCACCCGGGAGTGCGAGGCTTTGTCTTCTTAGTATAGGTCATTTGTATGTCCTAAATGACGGCTCTTTCTGTCGACCCCTCTGGGGTGTATCGTTTTTGGTACTGCTTGCTGAAATATAAATGTGACTGACCTCTTTTGATTCAAAAAAAAAAAAAGCTTTACCATTCTTTTATAAGATTTGTATGACAAAATATTACAAAATGGTATGTTAAAGAATTCAATATGTGATTTGGTGCTGAATTCTAGTAACTTTGGCATATGTCACTAAATTGTGGCAGCTGGGTCATCCATTAAAGCCCGCTGTTTCATTTGAACATGAATTGCGCCGGGTGAATATTTTCGGTCCAAACCGTGTGCTAATTCCACAAATTGTTCTTCGTAACTTGCTAGCTAGACCATTAAATATACGCACAAGCAACATGATAAGATGCGCAATGAATAAAAATAAAGGTACACACAAAAAATCTACAATTCAGTGATGGCGTCATGCAAACCGAAATTAATTGAGAGTCGGAATATGAATCAAGAAGATAATGATCACAACATTGCCCACCCACGTACAAGCTTTTTAAAAGTGACCGGAAGAATAAGAACCTTACAAAAATATAGTATATGGATGTGCTCCATTTTCTAAAACTTTGAATCAGAATTAGTTGATGTTACAATCGCGTATAATTTCATTGGTAGTTCATATTATTCCTCAAAGGATAAGAAGAAGCTAACACGAAGCCGAAGCTTATATAAGACAGTTGTTACTTGTTCTTGTTTTATTCATACTAGCTAGAACCATCTGATCGAACATTAAATCAAAATGTCACATTTCAGCTTTCTAGGGTTTCAGTACGGCTCATTCACACTGAGAAAGTCTCGCAATAAACCAGCGCCCAAATTGAGTACTAATGTCTCCAAAGAGAGACAGAGTTCTAGCGTGTCAAGGTCTTCATCCCAGCCAAAAATGGAGGAGATAAGATGGGTGTTTGATAAATTTGACACCAACAAAGACGGGAAGATAAGTCGGGAGGAGTACAAGTCGGCGTTGAAAACCCTCGACAAAGAAATGACAGAAGCTGAGATTGCCAAGACATTCAAGGCCCTTGATTCTGACGGAGACGGGTCCATAGGCTGGACGGAGTTTGTGGAGATGTTCAACATGGGAGCTGATGAGGCCAAGAAAGCTGACATTGAAGGCGCTTTTCGGGTGTTTGATTTGGATGGAAATGGGAAGATAAGCGCAGAGGAGTTGTCTCTTGTTCTCAAGAAGCTGGGAGAGAATTGCAGCCTTGGGGCTTGTAAGAAAATGGTGAAAGGGGTGGATGTTGATGGTGATGGTTTGATAGATATAAATGAGTTTACCAAAATGATGGGAAGCTTCAAGAAACCAAGTACTTGAAAAGAGATATCCTTGTTGGTTTGGTACTCGTGTATCCCTGGAGGGCTTAAGTTTCTTGTGTTTTTTATACTCTTGCTTCTAATACTCATAAGTATGCAAGAGCAAATAAATGATAACTATATATGCTTGAGCCCAAGAACAAATTGAAGCAAATAATGAATTTATAGTTTAATTTGTGTCTCAAGGTCGAATAGTTCGTACTTGCTACTTAGCACATCCACTTGATTTAGTTTATCTAAATGGTGCTATTAGTACTCGATCATCAGCTTATGTATTGTAGATTCTTGTATCAACTTTCCGATGTGAGATTAACTCCATCTACATATTCATGACTCACACAACTCTAACACACACACACAAAAGCATGTCTTTATAGTTTATACAGTGTTAAAATGAATTAAAATGAAGAAAAACAGAAGTAGACTAACGACAGCATGTATGTAGTTTGACCATTATATCTTAAATCCATGGCACAAAGCATCAAACTAAGTGGGTGCAGTTGCTTCTGTTAGAGTATCTGCTGCATAAAAACAGCTGTAGCTGTAAAAACACTGAGGTCAATAATCATATCCGAGAAATCTTAAGGACTTCAAAAGAGAATTCACCCCGAGTTATACATAGTTCAAGATGAAGCATTGATATATGAAATCTATTAGTCAATGCAAAAGTATTGTTCCCAATTACTATTTCGATCTCTTGTCAGTGTTAAATGCAGAGTCTCCATTCTGTCCAGATAAGTATGGATGGCTCTTGAATGAAGATTTTCAATGATAAGATCAAACAGTGTCATCAATTAAAGACCAATATTCTACATAGAAAATCTTCCACAAAGTCTGTTAAGAAAATATCATGTTACGAAAATTACTGCATGAGTCATTGAGCTTTATCTATCATAAGTTCATAACTATATATGTCCACTACATATATTCTCTTTCCCTTGTTTTTAGTGTTCAACTTTTATCATAACTCTATCATATCCACCACAATATTCTCTTTCAAGACAATTGAGACTTGATTGGACCCTTCTGTTATAATATGGAGTAATATATAGCCTAGCATATATATATGCATGCCTAATTTGCAAGCATAGTATTGAATGGCATAGCTTGAAAGAACCAATGGTGATTGCGGTAAAAGATGCCAATTAATCAAAAGAGTTGGGCCATATCCCAATAGCTTGATTCGATTCTCCACTATACATGTATGTTTTATATCCCACCCATGCAATCCAACTAATCCTATCCAATTCCAATCAATTCAAGCTTTTGCTCATCTACAATTTTCCTTGCATCTCTTCAAATTTTAAGAGACTTTCCAAGCAGATAGAGCAAAAACTCAAAAACTCAAAATGGCCATAATGTGTTGTATTCAGGTGCAGCCTCACCAGGAGATGACAGTGGACGAGTTCAAAGCGTGGCTGCGCCGGTTCGACAATGATCACAATGGACAGATCAGCCGGGAGGAGCTAAAAGAAGCTCTTCACAGCTTGAGGATTTGGTTCGGGTGGTGGAGAAGTCGTCAAGTAATGAAGCAAGCAGACTCCAATAGAGATGGCCAAATAGACAACGCCAAGGAATTCGAAAAGCTGGTGAACTATGCTCAGCAAAATTTGCACATGAAGATTTATGAGAGTAATGGGTGGTGATCGATCCAAAACAGATTCATATATATGTTTGCGTGGGAATTGTATTTTCTAAATGAAATAATTGGTGATGCTGCTATCTCCCTCTCTCTCTCTCCTTTTTTTTTTTTTTGTTGTCATGCATCTTTTCTCTGTATGTTTAGCCATATTGCATGAGTGGTTATATTATTTTCTTCCGAGTTTCGGATCCAGGCAGTGGCGGATCCAGAAAAGTTTATTAGGTAAGGCAAGATTCAAGGCAAATAAGAAAAACCCAGCCTAGGTAAGGCAAGATTCATCTGGTTTTGCCCTTTTCTGCTATGTTTTAGGTAGCTTCCTTCACGCAACATATATAAATTAAGGTAGACAAGAAAAACTCAGTCTAGGCAAGTGCCCAAGCTGACCTATATGTGGCTCCGCCCCTGGATCCAGGTTTCACTTTGGTTGTTATACTTTAGGGTTTTGCAATAATCATATTCTACAACTCTGTTAACTCTCTTATCAAAAAAAAAAAAAAACTCTGTTAACTCTGGAGGTCGAAGTTGTGTCCTTGTGAGAGTTGGTATTAATTATGTTTTTTGTGTGAAAAGGCTGATAAATGTGATCAATCAAAGAATTAGTAATAGATTAGTCGTTGCAATATTTTCGAGTGGAGGACGGGGATTGCAGACAATCAGCGTTTCAGAATTCATTGGCACCCTCATCTTTTTCCCGATTCCCGTTTCAAATATTCTGGGGATTCACATCCCCATTCATGTTGGAGAATAGACCAGGACCAAATCCCATCCATTCTCATTTGTAAATGTATCATATTAATATATGGATAATACAATAAGGCGGATTAATTCTTGTAAATCCCACACTGGTTGGAAAAACTTTGGGTCTCCACAAGTTCGGATACATGCATCATTACAATAGCTAATAACATTATGAAGTTATGGACTAATTAATAAGTTGAAAGAAATATGATCTTGGATTCATGCACATGCAATATACTTCAAACTTTAGACAGACCGGGATCAAATTCACCAAGTACAACTATATAGAGATTAGAGAAAGAAAAACTGTCATCTAACTAAACTTTGTCCCTCGCATAAAAAAAAAACTAAACTTCGTACCGCTAAAATTAAAAATGAAGGTTTTTTTTCATTAACAATAGGCTTAATAAGCATTTTGAAAGCATGTGAGATGCAAGGGTACAACCCGACATAAAAATGGAAACATACATAACTTTGGTCGCAATGTGGATGCTCAATAATCCAGGAAGAGAACAAAGCAAAATCTACATTGGAGCAACTGATTGATTAGAAAGCTTTGTCCTCAAATGAGCTAAAAAGTATGCATAATTTTGCATTGAATTGTTAGAGAAATCTGACTGGCTTAGAGCATTTTTAGCAATGATAGTCATTTTTGAGTCAAATTTTAGCTAAAGTAGCTAAAAAGTCATTTTGGCTAGCTAGTTTAGAAATATGTCTGCATCAGTGCTATCTATTTTAGCTAGTTTTGAATTTATATTATTTTTTAAATGAAGATTAAATAGATTAAATGTATTTATAAATTACATAAAATAACTCAAAATGAATGTTTTAAATTATAGAGAACCTCATCTCGCTCTCTATATTTAGGAGCGAGATAGCTAAAAGTTATAATGGAAAGCCACTTAGGAGTCTGGTGCAGCTGCTAAAATATATAAAAAGCTAAACATGCTCTCCAAAATAGCTAAGGAACCAAACTAGAGAGTCTGCTAAAGATACTCTTAGAATATGAAATCATATGATCGATTTGACATTGATTAACTAAGGAATATCCGTGATAAAAGAGAACAACAGATACACTACTTATTTCAAAAGATTTCTTACTTCCGTACATTATTAATATTAGAGTGGCTAAACTGAAAGAAATATTAGTGTAATTTCAATCAAGCAGAAATTTAAACGACAATTTTGAAACATAAGCATGGTTATTACTTTACAAATCAGTATATATAGCACCTGGATCACTCCACACAATAGTAGTATAGGACTAACACCTAAATGCAACTAGCATTATACGCATGCATATAGGATCGATCCAAGTTAATTTGCAACGGAATATAAAAGGGTGTGAGTGTAGGCAACTTCTCCGCTTAAATGTAGTGCAAAGATATTAGAACCAAAATATTTGTAGACAAGCTGGCTCTAACAGACAAGAACATGCAAGTAAAAATTTCTTACTACATAATATAATCTTGTTCCAATGGAGCAAATATCATAAGTTCGCTATTGAACCAAGTTCTTGCCAGCTAACACCAATGCTGCTGATGATAACGGTCTGGACCTTCTGGCCTCTGAGGCTCTGAGCCGTGGCCCTCGGGGACCATATGCTGATATGAAGTAATCTCAGGCCGAAACCCCAGCACCCTCAGTTATTTTTTTATTTTGTCCAGACTCGTATGCACTTGCTTGTACAAAGGAATCAACTACGTGTCATTACCCTATTTGGATTGACCCCTTGGAAGAAAAAGCTTTGTTGTTTATTGTCATGGAACCAGAAGAACAGGTTAAACCATGTGAGTGACAGCCATGTCCTTAGCGTGCAACTTGATCATCGAGCAGCAGCTTCATTCAAAACCTTCCATTCCCTCCTCCCCCTCTTAATTTGGCCTCTTTCCTTCTTCCCAATAGCTGGTTATCCCAATAGCCATGTTTTACTATTATCATAATATGAATCCAGATTGAAAATCTCAATCTCATATTATAATTAGTCCAAAGTCCAAACCATTACTCAGTACGCGTGTGTTGGGATTTGTCATATAAAACTCAGGTTGATGATCAAATAACACCGAGATAGACTAGGAGATTCACCTGTACAGATAATATATCCTATTCTTGAGTAAGCAAATATATAATTTTCTTCCTCGATCGTAATTGAAAGTACACTCGTATTATATTTTAAAATGACAACATCCCTTAATTTAAAAGCCATATATAGCTGAAGAATTTCCTCGTCTTTTATGTCAAGTAAAGGCATTAAAAGTCTAGCTAGTTTTTCTTCTTGTGGGCTATTTATATAAAGCTTGATTTACATATGACTTTGCCAACTAAATATGTTATATTTAAGTGAGTATTCACTATCCAAATCCTTAAAACTGATTAAGAATCTCTTTGTTGCAATATATGTCTTTACTAACGGCCAATAAGAGAAAATATATGCAATTACCAATCACAAATATTGTGCCTATCTTTTCTATCGTGGAAGAAAATAGATAGACACATAATTGTATACAAACGGTGATCTATAAATTCCTCTCCAAAGTATATAGCTTACTCAAATATTAGATATGTGATTGTTAGTTGTCACCTCAATTATTAGGGATTGATGTATCCTATTAAGGTTTCATTGTAATGTCATGCTTCACAATCTCTCAGTGATTTCATATTCCATATTGCATTAGAGAAAAACCACCCTTTTTAGCATCTTCCTATATAATTCTAAATAGCACTTCTCACTTTGGTATCGTTCTAATTTGTAAATTCCTACAACAAAATTTGGTTGTGATATTCCCTTTTTGTTTTTTTTCCCCAAACCAAAAACCAAATAATGGATTCTACAAAAGAAAATGGTGTCAGTGGTAAACAGCAAAACTATGCCACCACTATGGCACCATCTCAGGAAGGAAAATCAGCTCTGCACGTGCTCACGTGATCTCTTCCAGTATTCACAAAGTAACATCAATTTCTGTAGGAGAAGGAGAGCACCCCAATAAACTATAATCCTCCAATTTCCAATTTTATTTTGTCTATTTCTAATAGTTTTCAAGAATTTTTATTTTTAGTGAATAAATTGAAGGGAGGCAATGAGGCAAATGCTAGGGCAGGCCCTCTTGGTCACGTGGTCCCTTTTGACCAGTCGATATCGCCAGCTCACACCCTACTTACTTATCAGTCAAACCTCAGTCAACTATATGCCAACCCTCTTCTGGGTACTCTCTGCTACTCTGCTCAGTGTGACTCTGTGTGTCCCAAAATCTCAATAATAAAGCTTCTGCATTTCCACAAACTAAACCACATTTGTTCTTCCAAAAAAACAAAAAACATGTAAACCCCATTTTCACCCTTTTAATACTTGTTTCAAATTTGAAAAAGAAAAAAAATGCTCCTGTTGCTTTCTGAGCAGTAGTTCTGGGATCAATGAATGTCACCATGCCATCATGCACCGTCCTCCGCATTCTGATGCTCTCCTTTGGCCCCATTTCTTCACTTTTCCTGTGCTTCATAATTTTTCTGGTTTCAGAAATTTTTTTTCACATTTTTGATGGGGTTGGTAAAAAACTGCATGCATGCCTCACATTATCACTGCCCGTATCCCATCTAGTGAAAGAAACCCAGACATCATCTAAACCAATTAAGAGCATCATTATTAGACCAACTGCGTCAGTACTTATTATATAGCAAAGTAAATGGCTGGCCTGTACCATTTGTACATGTTGGGTACCATTTGAAGCTGTGCAGACCCAATTTTTTAATTACTGAAATTTAATGGGTATTTTTTTTTTAACCCCAAGACAATTTCTCAGAACCTTCTTTGATACTAAGCAGTGAGCTTCTAATCAGAAAATAAAGAGTGGTTCTTGGCAACTTCACCCACATCCAAGGAAAACAGTGAAACTTTGGAGACTGTAATCTCCTCTTTGAATTAATTGGCCACATCCATCATCAACCCATTGAATGCCTAATTTATCATGTCATGACAAAAAAAAAAACATCACATCACTCCTCTCATGCATGCATAGACTTTTAAATCTCTAATCTTTTTTGAGTGTCCATAAGCATCTCTCTCTCATTTTGGGATATAAATAGACACATGGTGGGCTTGTTGTGAATAGAAGGGTCCTCCTTGTTTCCTCTTTCTCTTTCAAAACCCATATGGCCTGTTTACACACAATGTACAACTCAGAGCACAAGGGTCAGTACTGTAATGGTGGTAGTGGTAGTGGTGGTGCTCCAATGAGCCCTAGAATTTCATTCTCTAATGACTTTGCTGATGCGCAACATGTGATTAAGCATGAGAGGAGCTCAAGGGAGGCACCAGTGTCTTCAGATTTTGAGTTCTCAGTGACCAACTACTCCATGATGAGTGCTGATGAGCTTTTCTCTAAGGGGAGGTTGCTGCCTTACAAGGGAAGCAACAAGAGCCAGATGCAGAGGGGTACTACCACTCTTAGAGACGAGCTTCTTGTGGAGGATCAGGAGGACGACGTGTCGTTTCATAGGCCGCCGAAGGGGTCATCGACGAGGTGGAAGGGGCTTCTGGGGCGGAAGAGGACTGCCCACATTGGGTCCAAGAAAGCTGAGAGAGGTAGTGATGGCTCTTCTATGGAAGGAAGAAGGTCTGGCCTTGTGCATGAGAGTTCTTCTTCACAGGTAAAAAATTCACCCCGTTTTGGTCTTTTTTTTTTAATATTTTTTATTGGATTTATATATGAATTTGGAATTTGTATGAAAAGTTGTGTTCTTGTTAATTTGTTGCAGGAGGTGTTGAATGAAGGAGGGTCAAGTTGGAGGGGGTTTGAGATTGGAATATAATGGTGGCATTGAGTAATGTTAGGGGTGACCTGATGAATTTGTAGAGGTGTGGGAGTGCTGTAATTTTTTTTTTTCTTTGTTTGGATTTTGGAGGCTAGAAAAACAGGATGATCAATTATTAGTCCTGTATTTTTTTTTTTTTTTTTAAGGTCAGGGTTTTTGGGTAAACTTAGAGGTTGTGATGACTTCTGTGGGAATTGATCGAGTTTTAGAGTTTCTGTGTTGTAGTTTTATTTCAAAATTTCTGGGTTGGGATTTGGTCTTTTGGCTAGCTGTTCACTGTACAAAAATGTTTGCGGTTGAAGAACCCGTGCAATGCTAATTAAGCTCTTGTTTCTCTGTTATTATTATTATTATTATTTTTTTTGTAAGTAAGGGGTCAAAAAGATCCAGAAACAAAGAAACAGACTAAAAAAGAACTAGCTAGCTTGGCCTATCATTAGGCCTAACAGAGATTCTTCTTTGCCGAGATACTCCATCAAGATCATCAAGATAAGCAGAAGAGGCGTGAATGGGAGGACCATCAAACTCAATTATCCCATAAGCATGATTGATGCTCTCCTTAGCAAGGCAATCAACTACCATATTACTTTCTCTGTAAATGTGCTTTAGGGAGAAGCAATAATGGAAGTTTTTGATCAAATTTTTGCAGCAACAAATAAGCGAGCCCATGGGATGAAGAGCAACATCAGTATGAGAGATCAACTTTGCTAGAATTGCAGAATCCGTTTCTACTTCAATATGAGTAATGTGATATTTAAGAGCTTGTTGAAGACCATAATATAGGCCCCAAGATTCAGCATCTAAAACTTCACCTATGCCCAAGTTTATCTTGAAACCCTTGATCCATAATCCATTAGAACATCTGATAACCAGCACCAATCTTTCCAGAATGTCCATTTCTACTACCATCAATGTTTAGTTTATAGGTTCCAGGAGGAGGTTTCATCCAATTTAGAAGTTTAAGACAATAAGTTTTGTTCAGAAGTTTTGAAATCTGAGCATTATTCCATTCAGAGATAGCAGCATTAATGACCATAATACTTTCTTGTTTTTATTTTAATATTTTATTGTATAATTACTACATGAAGACGTATAATTTTTTGGCTATTTATACAAAATCGATCGAAGGACTCAAAAAGCCAAGATTCAAATCACCTCCTCTTCTCTGTTATTATTTTAGGGTACTCCTACACTGTTGAGTATTCATGTATTTATAATATTGAATATTCTTCCTGGCAAAGAGTGATTCTGTCCTGATTTTAAATTAATCAGATCCATCCAGCTTGTTAATTTTTCTTCAGTGGATCTACTACTAGTCATGTGCCTCTATACTTCAACACCAAGTATCAAAGATGCAACCTTTATAAGGCAAAATTCTAGAACTTACTGCATGTGTGAATGAATTTCTAAACCAAGAAAGTTTACGCTCCCTTTGATCCGCAGAATGGACTACTTTCCGGAAAAGCAAATGTATTACTACTAAACCTCTAATCCGTGAACCAAACGGAATTTTAGTACATTCAAATGCATAAAATCCAAGAAATGTGATACACAAGAATTAACTAAGGAGTCGGAGGTGGTGGTAGTAAATGAAAATGAAATTATTAAGATGCTGCTGCAACTGCAGGCAGCTGGGTACTATAAATGTGACAGCCAAGGCATGAACAGCTGTTCATTCAAGTTACGTTATTGTGGGAATGAATCCTCCTAGGCTGAGGCTGAGGCTAAGGCTGGATCTGTGCCACATGCAAAGGACTGAAGAAGTAAAGGAGTGGCCAATAAAAGATATTGGTATTGACCAATAACAGGGTTTACAAGGTTTGTTTGAAATTGATAGTCAAAAGTCTCAAAAGACACTGCTTCCTGTACTGAAGATGCATTAAAAGAAGGAACCTAACCCTTCTTGCTTCTTAATTAACACAACTGGTTTACTGATCTTACTGTCCCCCTCCTCTTTCTGCTGGACTAGTGGGAGCACCCTAGTAGACTACATTTGTGACATGGAAACTCAATAAATAGCCTCTCAAAATGTGAGACATTCGCTTGGTATTGTTAGCTCATCTCCCAACAGTTTATATTATCTATACTATTATTAAAAGAAGAGGCTTTGTTAGTCAAAACTGAAAATTTTGACAAATTTAACCCTGAAAGATTAAAAAACTTTGAGAATAAATTAAATCACAAGGATAAATAGAACAATTATAAAATAGATTTTTATTAAGAAAATAAAAAAAAAAATGATTCCACAACCCCCACACTTTTCTCTCCAACTATTTTCTCTCTGCAATAACTACCACTAAATCTATTTCTTCTGCAATAACTACTCACTTTTTTTTTTTTTTTTAACAACGAAAATTTTTCATACACATGCAGATTGCAGACTAGTTTAGGATAATTATCAGATTTTTGTGATTTTTGTTTGTGAAATGTCATTCGGGTAATTCCCTTTGTTGGTTTTCATGAATCCTCCCTAGTGTATCCTTCAGCCCCCAATTCCTATTGTTCTCTTTCTTATCTTTTTTTGTTTATATTTATCGAGTCTAGCTAGGAAAGCAAGATAGTATTTCACTGAAATAAGAGTTACTTTGACATGGAGCTCAATATTGAAATGTAAAACCTGAGAGCAGAGTTGAGTCCTAAAAGTTTAAATAAAGCCCAACACTCATGGGTATACAAGAGCTCGATTCTTTATCACCCTCAACCTAGATCCAATAAAGAAACCGAAGCTAGAAGGCCCCAAACCCAAGCTTGAAGATTAGTGTTACACTAGTGAAAGCAACTCAATTAGTGTTGCACTACTACGTACCCTAGACATCAATTTGTGTTACACTTGTGACTTGAATTCCAGGCAAGTCATTTTATGCATTTCAGCCCTGCTGCTGTATCCACAGCGCCAGGTCCCAAAAGCCAGGTTTAGCTAAACTTACTACTAGCTAGTAGTTTCCACCAGTAGCATATAAAGCACAGATGACCATCTTTTAGGTTGCAGATTGAGATGGAGACTACCAATAAATACACAGAGACACATAAAGAGGCTATTGTTTACAAGAGAAGCCTCACCAAGGAGCAGTAACCTCTTCCTGGAACCTTTGATTGTAGACTTCAGCTCTGGACCTCAGACTCTCGATAGCACTACTAAATTCGTGGCATGCCTCCCTCAACTCCTGAATCTTTGTCTCGATACTTCTTAGTCCTAGTCCTGCTCGAGCTCGTTCTTTTCTAGCTTCTTTATATGTCTTCGCATCCATAGCATCTTCTGAGTCAAAGGCAAGGTTTGCAAGCCGGCATAACCGCACACGTATAAATCCAACATTCATGCCCAACAACTCAAAGGCCCTCAAGTATTTGTCCCAACACACAAAATCATCTTGAGTCGTGGTAATCTGGCAAGCTTTAATGGCGTCGACAATATGTACAGTTTCAAATATAGCTCCTACAATCAATTTATAATATGTTCCCTTCATAACATTTTCATGAAGAAATGCATTCTGACTGCGGCAGAGCTTGTAGTACTTCCTTCGTATATCTTCGGGGAACTCAGAATCTACAAGCAATCCATTTACAAGAATGTTGAAGTTCTCAAAACTTTTGATGTCCTCAAATTGAAGAGTTGTCCCAGGTAACCTGGAGCTTTCCACAACTTCTGAATCAACTTCCTCACTATCGATTTCAGAGTGTTCAACTGGCAAGTCGATCTTTTTCTTCTTTTGAACAACATCAGGAGGAGACTTTGTGCGTTTCCTGTTAGACTCATTACAAGCCACTGCACCTGTTTCTGCATTATCTTTATCTGAGTGCAACATGCAAGAAAATCATAGAAAGATCAATACAGTTAGTTATTAATAATATATAAAGTTTCTAAGATCATGTATCATACTATGAAGAAACAAACAGAGACATTAACGAACATGCCTGCATCATTATGTTTTGTTTGAGCATCCAAACTTAGAAGCCCAAGAGCCCCATCAACTTCAGTAAAATCATTTGACCTTATTACGTAAACCTGCAACATGGAGGAAGATACGATGACACAAGTTATCCATAGATGGAAAGCAAAGCAAAACAAAACTTTAATCTATCTCAACCTCAATTGGGATTCATTTGCTTATCTTTTCTTATCACGGTTCAACAAACATGACAAGGGAATATTATTGTAACTACCGGAGGCAGGAATTTAAGCAAGCACAAGTGTTTGTCCTAGTAAAGAGGCTTAAAGCCTTAAAATAAGAACATCAATGCAGACCATGTTAGTCATGCACTGTTGTCATATTTGTTTGAGTAGGTAAAGAATAGTATGCATGGGAGTAACACTCCTAATGGTCTTCTCAATCATTCCACCAGAAGGGTCATATCAAGCTGCATAGATTCTGAAGTCCATATTCCCTGCTGACTAAAAGGTCAACCAGTACCAAGAAAACTTGGACCCAGGTAAAACCTATCGATGATGAGATCAGTTGTACATAACTTCCTGGTCAGTCAGAGTCCTGTGACATGCTTTGGTCCAATTGCTCCAGGGTTTTATTTGTGTCGTCATTTACTCAAGTACAACGATTCCTACATAACTAGTACACTACAGCCTATGCTACTTGGATATTGTTCTTTTGTATGTTTGGTATAAATATGAATAAAATATATCTATGGAGTTTCTATTATTCATTGCAAGTTTAGAATTTCCAATCTTAGTTAACCTAACCTGCAAATAAGGTCAATGTGGTTCCGCTTTGTGAGAAAAAAATTGGGAGGATTTCATGATAGGGCTTCAATCCCTTTGTGCATTCAGGTATTTTGCACGCTTCCACTCTTTTAACATTGATGAGCATAAGGAAAAATGCTGGATTTCTGGAGTTAAATTCTTCCATGATAAGCATTTCCAAATGAAGAAGACCATAGTGGGTTTGATGTTATCTAAAGTATTGTTTTACTATGATCTTGTACATTAACATTTAACTGTTTTAACTTCCAGTTGCTCATGGACAGATGCAGAATGATGTGTTTCAAGCAAGTTACAGAAAGTGCACATGCTTTTCAAATTCAAACTAAACAAGTTGCACCTTTGATACTTTTTCTTTTCACAAAAGAACCATTCATTAAGAGAAACAGTAAAATATGGTTAGTAAAGAAAAGAAAAAGGGAAAAAGGGAAAAAAGAAAGAAAAAGAATATAGTTAATGAAAAGAAGTTGCATGTATCAATAATTCAATATCATTGCAAGTGAAATGAAAGTCAGATGATGTTTGCTATCTCTGATTTGTGTCTGATACTAGTCAAACGAAGTTTTTATGACATTCATACTGTATAATATTGTATTGAACGAGTTGTATCATTATCACAGTATGTGAAATGAAAGTCACATGATGATACTAGTCAATAATATATATGCTCCGATTCTGTCCATTGTTTCTATCTTACAACCCAAGTTAACATCTTCTGCATGTTAACCAAAAAGAAGAAGAAAACTTCACATCTTCGATAAGTAATCTTAGTCTTATGTGTTATTGGAAGCAACTAAGAATATAGTGTATAAGAGCAGTTATTACTCCTCTTTTACAAATAGAGATATTAAGATGATAGCAACTTATCAATACTAATCTCTGTTTAGTCACCTATGATACTTAATACCAACAAAATGAAAGAAAACCTTAACAACAGTTTTAGGGAGACATTAAAGCTTGGATGCAATCATTAATTTGCTCTAATGTAATGGGGAGTACAAAATTACAAATGCAACAAAACTCAATTGTCACCATTCTTGGTAAGCTTTTACTATAGTAATACTTGCATAAACATAATAATGAAACCTTAAACATCCACTCACCAATATTAATCACTTTGTCTTTCTTTATTAAAAACATTATCAAAGTGATGAAAGCACACTCCATGTACACTAAAGAGATAAATTTCAATTCATTACCTTAAATTTGGCAGGTTCAACTAATTGGAAGACCAAAACATCTCCCTCCAACAATTTATGTGAAGCAGCAAACTGTCTCCAACCAGCACTCAGTCCAGTTTTGCATGCAATGTACTTAGATTGAAACTGTCTTCCACCTTCATCTTCCAGAGTCATTGTAATATCTTTTTCTGGTAAGTGTGATTTGCAAAACAGCGAAGGAAGCCCCTATTATAGAAAATGGAAGTAAATAAACACATGGCCAAAACAGAGAGAGAGTAAAAATGTACATGTGACTCCAATAATTTGCGATTTTGTCACATTCATCTAGTTGAAGAGAATATACCATCCAAAAACAACTAGCTACATGAGATCGGAGGAGCGATTTCACGAAGCTAGGGAATAGAGGTTCTAGTTTTGATCGGACTTCCTGTGCTCGAATGATTGCAGATGACTTTGCTTGACCACGTGAGGGTGAGCCATCAATCGGAAAATCATATTGCGTATTACTGAAAGAGAAAGACAAACACACTATTGTCATGAAGCAAATATGGCAGAATGACGACCATGATCAGAATAAATAAAAAGTTGGAAACCATTCAAGATACTTCACTAACCTTAAGGGAGTGGACTTCACCGAATGACCCAATGCAGCTTGCTCAAGCATCTATAATGAAAAGTAAATAACTAAGTCACTAATTCGCATAACAAACAGTGCCATTTCATCTATACAGCTATTCTATTTCACAGAACTAGAGGTTGCAAGTTAATAAAGTGAGAACAACAGAACCATTGTGAGCAGAAGATGGCAAATGATCAACTTATGTCTAATCTGAGTAAAACAATAAAGTGTAGCATTGATGAATCCAGAGCCTAATTGTTGTGAACACTACTTTTCAACTAATACATTGTACCATTTTGTCCTACTGAAACAAGCATATTGATCAATTATAAACTCTTGATGATAGCATGGAAGTGATCATCTTTCAATTTGCTCATGTAATTTAAACCCTTACCCATCTGCCCCATTGATCCAAAAATTTTACCAACATGCATATGGAAATTTAGACTATTGAAAATCACAAAAAAAAAAAAAAAAAAAAAAAAAAAAAGGGAGAGGCCTTACTTTGTTGACCTGGGTATTGGAAAGCTCCTTCATGGGCAACGAATGCTCTACTTCCTTCTCGTTCGACTTGTTTGTCTTCTTCTGATTACCCTATGCAGAATGCACCAAAACCCACAATCAAATATATTGATTAAACAAAACAACACCCAATTTCTAACATGACAAGATACAGAGAAGAAATGGAACCGGCGGCGTGGCAACAGGCCTGGTGGACTTTGGTTTGGGTTTGGGCTTGGTGAGGCGGGACAATACCTCCTCCTTGGACGGCGGCGTCTTAGGTTTATTCTCCTTCTTCTCCGCTCGTTGGGGGGTTCCTTTTCTAGTATTCCGACCCATTATATTAGATTCTTCTGAAGAAACCGACGGAGATGTCTCTGACTCTGAGCCTAAGAAAAGAAAGAAGAGAGACAACAAAAGCCACATATGGCTGGCTTGTCATGAGGGCTTTGATGCTGCCTCTTCCTTCCTCCTCCTGCTCCTTTGTTTCCCTGCCTTCTTTCTTTTGTTCCTTTTTTTGGTTCACATATTTGTTTTTTTTTTTTTTTTTTTGTGTGTTCTTGTTTGTTGTAAGGAAATGGCCTGATCAGGCTGCGCTGTGTCATCGAAACAAAAATTTTCGTCCGTTTTTAATCTGTGAATATATAACTGAACGGAACTTGGAGCCCTTTCTCTCCGACACGTGCCGCTCCCTGTTTCCCGCCACCCCGAACCCCGCGCTGGACTGCCTAACTGTTGCGACGTCGCTTTTGGCATGCATCCTTTGGTGCCGTTAACATTTTCAACCTTCGTCCAACAAATTAATAACTGTGCTCTGTAATCCAGTTATTCAGGTAGATTTTGTTTCAAGATTTGAAACATATTAGAACCTACTTTAAAGCGAATTTAAGATCCTTATACTATTCAAAGACAAAATCATTTATTTTTTTACTTTTTTTGGTGCCAAATTTCAGAATTTATGTAGGAGAGGCAAATTCCAAGTTTCAAACCTCTCTCTCAAACTCTTTTGAAAAAACACGACTTGACCAACTGAAGCTAGATAACCATAAATAATAACCGTGATGTAGATATTCAACTTCGCACGACGCATGACAAAAAGAGAATATACCAAAAAAAAATTTAGCGAGCTCTAGAAATTTTAGTAACGATCATAGTAACAGAACAAGGAACAATTAAGTCAAACAATATGTTGTCCCTTCATTGTAATCTTGAAAAGGAAGATGAAGTAAGCCATCTCAAATTTGACCCAAAAAAGAGTGAGCCATCTCAAAGAGAACAACGTGCAGAAACTAAAAGTCATTGTTCTTGCAACCAGGCAACCACCTACAAGAGGAAGGCCATCACGATCTGTAGGAAGGTGAAATTGACACCCCCCTTACATACACATGTTTATTATCAAATTACTCAATGAAAGGGGATGTGGTTTTGTAAAAACTAGAGTGCCAATTTCAAACTCCGATCTCTAATATCAAATCTAAAAGCTGCATGAAAATTGTTACGCACATGCTAGTCCCAACTACATTGGAGTCATAATCTCCAGAAATTAGGTTGCCTCACTCAATAAGCTCTAAAACTGTAGCGACGAAGCGGCTGTACTTCATCCACTGTCCATTTACTTCAGTCCTGTTGCTTCTAGTTTAGGAAGTTGTTAATGTATATACCAATCACAAGTGTATTGCATTCACCCCCACAAAAAAAAAAAAAAAAAAAAAAAGAAGAAGAAGAAGAAGAAAAAAAAGATACATTTCAGTGCAATTATTAAACATTTAACTGAATAATGTCATCAACATAGTTCAAAAATAATTAAAACGAAACATTATGATCACAATAAATCACATACAGATGTAAATTATTTAACATGCAGCTGCACTTCCCAATAGCTAGGCCAGTAGTTACAAGCCCATGGATCAGTGATCTCCGTCGGTCAAGTGAAGTACCCCCCCCATGCCTAGGGGTGGGCGCGGTGCGGTTCGGTTCGGTTTGAGGCCCAAACCGCAACCAAACCGCTTTTTTCGGTTGGCCTATATATCAAACCGCAACCGCATTACAAAAGGGTTGAATCGATTATTTTGGTTACACCATTTTTCGGTGCGGTGCGGGTCGGTTTCGGTTTGGAGCGATTTATTAATTTCAACTAGAAAGAGAGGGCCAAAATCAGGCTTATTTTTACCTAAATCGGCAAATGTCACCCAAATATCAAGCAACATGCAGAAAGACCATAGCAACTTATTATACACACACACACACATATATATATATATATCAATGATCAAGCAAACAAAACAACTTATTACAAACTGAAAACCTAATCAAAAATGGATTTCTTATATATTGAAAACCAACGTTTCCATCAATAGAGAAATAATAAATAAATAAAATGTAATTAAAATAAATTCGGTGTGGGTCGGTTTAAATCGGGCGGTTTATGACCCGAAACCGCAACCGAACCGCTTTTATACGGTTCGGTGCGGTGTGATCATAAAACGACACCGTTTTAGTTCGGTGCGGTTACCGAACCGTTTTTTCGGTGCGGTTCGGGTCGGTAACCGCATTTTCGGTACAAAATGCCCACCCCTACTTCTTATTCATGACAGACGGTTGTGGATTGAAAACAAATGACTTCTTTTTAATAAATAAAATTATTATTATTATAATTTTTGGTCGAGAAAACTTGAATAAGAACCCAAAGCAGGCAGAAAGCTTACAATTTCTTGTAGCTAGAGGCACACAACTTGTAATCTTGTATACTCGCAGGAATTGTTTTTTTTAGCTTCCGAGCGTGAGAAATTAGCCGTTCTTCTCTTTTCAATTGTCTGTCGATTCTTGAAATGTATCTCCCATGACGGACAGAATTAAGAACAATTTTTTCCAATTTACTTGCAGTTTTTGTCAAGTACTTCACAAGTTGGGTCTGACGTGGACTACCATCATACCTAGGCCTCATCATTTAGTCCTTCGGCCCTAAACCCGCCCGGCCCTTAGGGCTGAAGCTCTACCCGGCCCTTGTATTAGGGCGGGCCGGCCCTACCCTTTCTCAAATAGGGTAGGGTAAGGGTCATGCAAATGAAGCCCGGCCCTACCCTACGGCCCTACCCATTTGAGCCCGTTAGGGCCAAGCCCGGCCCGGCCCTTTAAGCCCTAATAATTTTCTATTTTTTCTATTTTTTAAATATGTTTCTCTTTAGTCTATAACATACAACTTATCTATTTTTTGTAATTGATTTCTTAGGCTTTATTTTCTTTCATTTTTGTTTCCTTTGTTAAACAACAATTAATTTTGGGAGATTTAGAGAGATAGTTAATTGAATATAACCATCTTAACTAATATTTATAAATGTTATAACTTATAAGTTAATTCAAATAGATATATTTATATTAAATATGATCAACAAAAAATAATGAGTCTTGTATTACCTATATAACCATTGAGCCACATTTTGAGATAAAAAAAATAAAAGTAATATATTTCTTTTTGTTAAACAAATTAAGGCCCATTTAGGCCCTATTTGGCCCTATTCGGAAGGCCGGCCCGACTCGGCCCTAGTGGCTCGGGCTTTTCGGGAGGGTAAGGGTTAGCATATTTAAGCCCCGGCCCTAAATTTTGTTGACTTTGACTAGGCCCGGCCCGGCCCGACCCTAAGCCCTAAAAATTTAGGGTAGGGCCGGCCCATGATGACCCCTAATCATACCCAACAAACATCACCACTCTAAGGTTATGATGGGAGCATTCCGCGGCTATCTTGTGGCGAAAGGGGCTTGTTCTAATCATGTTTATTATGAAATGGCCGTTGAACTGCACCAGAGAAACAACTTGGTATGTAAATGCAACAAGAAACCAATTTCTTAGCAACCATGCAAATAAACAGAAACAGTATCACGACCATTAGAAAGAAAAAAAAATCATTAAAGAAAACTCCTTTCTGAGAATGAGAATTAGTATAACGGGCGCAGAACAGTCTAGCCATGGAACACAAGCATTGACACTATAAATAATCTCATATACCCAGTCAAAAGGACATTAGAAATATTGATGGGGATGTGTGTGTCTGTGTGTTTATGGCCCTTTCACTAAGGGATTTTTTTTCTTTTTTCCATTTTTAATCACAACTTGGAAACTTGACTGTTCAGTTTTAAGTCTCCATGAATAGATCACTCTTGTAAGTTTTCAATCAAATTAGTAGTGCAACGATCTTCTAGAGTCCTGAATGGCTGAATGACTAGCGTGTAAAGCCCCTCATCAATCCTTTATGGTCTCTCCTCTCCCGATTGTGGATTCCATTTTGGCTTTTGGATGATTGTGCTATCATCAATCTCTAAAGACAACACAAACCCAGCCACTAGCCGATGAAAACATTAACGACATAAGGTGAAATAATAAAAACTAGTGGGGAGTCCAGCCCCTATGACTGGGATTTTTAAAACTAAAAAAAAATAGTGAGTGGTTTTTGTGAAGAACTTATAAATATTTGTTTCCTTTTTCAGTTTTAAAGATTTTTTTTAATATATAAGGATTATCGTAAAAAAAAAAAAAGGTTATGATAAGCGAGTCTTCTTTGCTTAAACATAGTATAGATAAATCGATTACCTTTTTTTTTTTTTTTATCGGGAGTGAAATAGGTAGCAAGTCACCTCGGTTACGTTAGCGAGTTAGTAACACACTCACTCAGTCAATATTTGGACCAATGTCCACAAGAGTATCCCAGCAAAGCCAGACTAATCTCCTGCGGTAGGCGCACGAACCCGAAGGCCCCTCAAACCTACTGGCCACAAACTTGTAGGAGTTGAGACTCGAACTCTAGACATGGGGGTTCCATACTAGACAGCTTGATCAACCTTACCACACCAGGTGGTTAATCGATTACCATTTTTAACGAAATTTTCATTGGCAAAATAAAAGAATTATATAAAAATATGATCGAGGTGTCCTATTTGCCAATGAATCAATCATCGAAAAAGGTGAAATAATAAATATAAATTAGATATGCTCCTTGCAGTCAACTTTTTAGTCGGTAAATTATGAAAATCAAATAATGTGTGGTATACCTTGGCCAAAGATATATTCGATCATCAGCATAACCTGCACTAACAAAAATAAATGAGGTATGCCTCGATCATAGTTAGTAATTTTTCGTATTATACGCGAATAAAACACGTACTTACGTTTTTTTCAAAAATACTTTTGTACTTCGTACTTTTGAAAGGGACTCGTTAAATTTATCATATTTTTGAAGTCAAAAATAAGGCAGTGCTATTCACACACTCATTTTTTCTATTCACACACCCCCTCTATTTTTCTTTTAGTTTAATTCAATTATTTTTGATAAATTACCCTAGCTACCCTCCCTTGTAATCTTGTTTCTTTTTCTTTTTTCGATTTGTCAAGTTAATCATGAATCAAACATCAATACATCATTATACAATAAATCAAATTCTTTTTTTTTTTTTGAATCGGCCCGAGGGGCAATAATATCATTCATCACAAGCCAGAATAGGCTATTACATATCCTTCCGCTGCCATTTAAGGACATAGGCAGACAAGAAGATAGTGGTAGTACCCACAATGATACATACAATAGACCTACCCATTAGACATCAAATACGTAGAGGTAGCGAGGATCCTCCATTGGTGCTACGCCGGAGGCGCTAGGGATCTAGGTTCCTAATACAAGAAACATTATTGTAATTAGACAAAATCTAAAAACATAGGGTTGCGCCAAAGGCCTAAACCCTAGCCCAACATAGCAATGGACTAGGGCAGAACCCCAACCCAACAGTTAGCTACAGGCCCAAAGGGGAACAACCCAAGGACACCATCACCCAAGCCCTAGCAAACCAGCCCAAACCGGCCCAAGTTGTCATCTACTGCACGAGCCGCTGCCCCTCACCATCTCGTCCGGCACCACCATCCTGCTGCTACCCAAAGCCCCGTCACACCATCGTGAAACTCCAAAACGCTTGAAAACTTAGCAAACCCTAGACGCCACTCTCTGAGATGACTCAGACACCAGATCGATGCAGATTCACTGAGAGCCTCCATCACCGTCACCGACCCCAGATTCACAGCAGCCAACCCCCAAAACGAAGATGCCACCACACCCCCGAACGCCCCGAAATGCAGAGACGCCGCCGAGAAAAAATCTGTCAAAACTACGAGCACGCCATCCACAAGAAACCGCCGCCCTGGAGCCCGCCTTTAGATTACCCGTCTGGCAACAACACAAAGAAGCCAGTAGAGCACAGAGGCCCCCACGACATCGTGCACCGCCGGAAGAGCGCGATTGTGCAGAAGGAGACGGTCAAGCTCTCCGCCGCTCTCTATTCGCCTTTAGAGTTTTTGTGCAGAAGGAGACTATCATTAAGTGAAAGAAAAATAATACGTTCATTAAGTGGAATAAACTGTATTATTAGACAAGAAATATGCTTCCCAGTTAATTACGTTCATCCAACTGAATTTAAATTGTAAAGTTTGTCCTTAACCTTGCATAGTACATTCTTATTATTTATGGGTGAGTATTATTTCAATACAGTTTATCTAAAATACATTATATTAAGAGTTCATACCATTGATTATGCGTGTGTCGATCTACATTTGTCTAGCCCCTCAGGTTAGTCTTATTCAAACGATTAATTTTGAACTATACTCCATTTTCTTTTGGTACATAGAAGTTTTTTACATTTGCAGATTGCGTTTGAAAATGGCTTATTGCCAATCTATAAGAGACGAGAAACTCTAGTAAGCTAGGTGCAATATTGGTACCCGAGACAATAAGGAAGTAAAGCATGCGTCTTACCCCTTCTCCCTGTATGAGGACAAACTTTGCAATTTAGATTTAGTTGGATGAACGTAATTACCTGAGAAGCATATTCCTCGTCTAATAATACAGGTCATTCCACTTAATGAACGTATTATTTTTCCTTCATTTATAGGTAAAAGAAAATTGATTTATTGATATGGTTTGATTCATGATTGACTTGCTAAAAGAAAAAAGAAAAAAAAAAAAAGAATTACAAGGGAGGATAGTTAGGCTAATTTGTAAAAAAGAATTGAATTAAAGTAATATAAAAATAGAAGAGGTGTGTGAATAGAGAAAATGGGTGTGTGAATAGAACCACACCAAAAATATTATACACATATTATACATGATTTTTACGGTTTTTTTTTTTTACCATATTTTACCCATATTATTGAACAAAAATAAATAAATAAATATATATATATATATATATAATACACTGCAATTGTAGCATTGGAAAAAAAAAAAACACAGCATGTGTGTGTGTAGACTCGATTAATTACTTACATCTAGTGGTAACACTGAAATTTAACCTCGAAATCTCACCATCCAAAGGGCCGGCATTCAACTAATTACACAAGGACATCATCTAATTAAGTAGAAAAACAAGAATTCACCAGAATATCCAATCACTAATTGTAGCTACGTATAAATCACCATATATTGAACGTTTGACTTAAGTTTTAGCTAGGAGATATCATATAATCCTATTATCGTGTTTCATCACTAAACATTCAAATCATCGTTACCAGAACTTAATAAGTAAAACAAACAATTACCAATGGATACCATACAAATATACAAATACCATGGTTTACTTCGCATTTGATAGTGGCGAACTCTTCTAATGAGGACCACTATAATGAGAACTAGCGAAGATTTTTTTTGTGAGACTCCCTTTTGTAGTGAATCTATGCATACATGCAGTACTAGTGTAGGCAATGAAGGAGATGCCTTAAGAAAGGAAGCTAGTTGAAGAAGAGCAAAATTATCGTTTCCCTCAAATGCGAATTCCAAATGCTTGAGATTAGTAATGTAGGAAATACAGAGTCCCTCTTGTAGCTCTGAAAAACAAGGGTTAAGGCACAAACATAATCCAACAAAAAAAGAAGTTAATAATAAGTAACAATCACAAATACTGACCAGCGTTATATTACTTGGTTTGAGAATCACTAGTTGAGAAATACAGCAAGAAAGCTGGGAGGCAACCATTGAGAGATCATATGAAGAGAATCCACCATGGATACCTCAACAAGAAACGGTAGATTCTTAAGAAGCAAGTTTATCTCATTTTTATTGTCATAAATGAATGAAACAAGATTTGCGTCAGAAATCTCAACTCTTCTGATATTGTAATTAACATCGTTGTATTACCAAGTACCTCAACGGAGCCGATGGACTGATAACTCTTAGATTAACCAGACTTGGGGAATCAGACACAGATTGTCGTTCAAGATGTGGACAGTTAGACAAGAAGTACTCGAGAACATTTCCGGCCAAATCAACTGATTTGATTTGAAATCAAGAGCTTTTAGAGACTTAAACCCAACTTGTTCACGTAATTCATTTGGGCAAAATGAATAACGCACTGGTGTAAGCAATCGAACGGCAGGATATTCTAACGAGTCCAACTCAAGCATTTGAACTCCTTTTGTCATTGTGAATCGAATCGACTCATCAATAGAACTTCTAGGACCAAGATCAAAAGAAACCCTGAAGTTCTCAATGTTTGGGGCCCTATGCGGTTTCATTACTCTGTCCACCCAATCAACATACCTACGCCTTTTCAACTCTTTTCCTTGTGGATTAATTCTGCTCAGCTCAAACAATCCACATAAATCTTTTTCAGCATCAAAGTTAAGAGTCAGAATGTAGGGCCACAGATACCGCCATCTCCCAAGAAAGGATACTAGTAGCTTGTGCATCCCTTACGGGCAAGCCAAACAGTATAATAACAAGAAGTTCATCGGGCAATGCACTTATTCTGTCCACCAAGATGTATCAACATCTTTTTTCTTTCTTTCTCTCAAGCTGAAGCAACCCTATGAATTGAACCAAAAGAAAAAACAATGTTAATGTTGAAAAGTACTGATTAGCAGGTAATTTCTTTCTCTCTCTCATGATTCGCTTTTATGCGCGCCTAAATATATTAAACTCTTTATTCATGAAAGCATGACCTAAATATCAATCGATGCATTTAGAAAACCGAACCAGATGGAAGAAATTAAGAAAAGATGTTGCTTATACTGGTTTGATTCCAAAACAGATGCAATTCAACTTTAATACGTGCAATATTGCCGTAACATACTGGTCAATACTATATATGCAACACATATTTAGATATAGGTGTACCTTGCTACTTGGTTCGACCATTGGTACTGAAATGAAATGGGTGCAGAATGACAGGACCAGCTGGTAGCCTTCTCTGTAGGCAACACAGAATATGGCTCGTATTTTACAACACCATTCAATAGCATAGGACACACCAACCCCAAAACAAAACATTGTTTCAGAATCACTTGGGGGCAAGGCTTGCGGCTTCTCGGTATAATCAAGTCAATCTACGACCTCACCAAAGAATTGCATTCAGAAGACCCAAACTTGCTCAGCAAAGATGTTGGGGTTTGCTATGCAGGGTTTAATACCAAGATTGACTCGTCCGTATATAAAGTCTGCAAGCAAAAGAAATCCGAATTCTAAATGAGAAATAAAAATCTGAAAAGAAAAAGAATTCCAAATCTGTCCAAAGTCTTAAACGTTGATATTTTTTCGCCAAAATTCTCTAGTTTTCTAGTTCGTCTCGTCACAAGTCGGTAACAACAATATGCTGGACGAGGATGATTTTTTATGTTTTTTTAGAAAAAATAATGCCAAATTCCACCACTTTATGTTGGACAAGGATCATCTTCGGTAAAAGTGTTAATGCCAACAAATTTTCATTTACTAATGCCTTGATGCTGCTATAGCATGATCTTGGGCGTCCTGGGTACTTGTCCTCATCATCACTGAAAAAGGGGACTGTCATGCCCCGAATTTTGAATAACAACACCCAAATCCGAAACATGAATTAATACAACTCACTTAAATAACACTCTGAATTTTTTTCTCAAAAACAACCACACCTCACACCACTCAAAATTACAAAAACCAATCCTTAAGTTTGTTTATTACAGCACACTCTCACCAAATTAAATGTAATACCCCGAAAATTCAATTTAATTTCCGATGACATTTTGGAAATGATTTCGTGGTCGTGGGCACGAGTACGAAGCTTGGAGGAGTGTGGAATTAGTTCGAACGATTTTAATTTCGAAAACGAACGTTTTTATGGGGTCTCAAAAAGTGACTTTTTATACGTACAGAATTTGGAAAAATTTCCTTCATGGTAATTGTAGAGCTCGTCGATACGATCTCGTACATATATGGAACAAAATATTCGGAGTTCTTATGAATTTATTACGAATATTTGAGAATTGAGATTTTTCTATAAATAGAAAAATATTTCTAAAATTTCATAAAAACCCTTTTTTTTCTTTTTTCCCTATTTCCTCCCCGGCTTTTTTTTCTCTCTTATGTCTCCTCGCCCCCGACTCTTTTCTCTCCTTCTGGGCTTTCTTCCTCCGCCTGCAGCGCCGCCGTCCGTCGACGCCAAGCCACCCCTGAGCCACCACAGCTTTGCCTCGACCTCTCCAAGCTGCCGGACGTGTCCTTTTCCACCTGGTCGGCCTCAAATCCGGCAGATCGGAGCTGCAAGCTTTGAACAACGAAAGGGTCAACGCCGGTTTTGTCCTAGCTCCGGCCACCAAAACTTCTGATACTTAGCTCTCTGAACTCGTATCAACCTCCGTAACGAGAACCAAGAAGGACTGGACCTGGGTTGAATGTTTTCACGTTCGTCGGTGCTCGAGTGGTTTAGATCGAAAAACCACCTTTCGATCCGTGTATCTCTAGTTACAGACCACCTCTTCTTGTGATTCTTGGCTTGGTGAGTTCGCCTTGAGTTTTCGAACAAGTTTCCAGAAGATATAGAGACGTGTAGTTGAAGTTTTTACGTCGAATTGGAGATCGCCGGTTTCTGGAAAAATTCCGGCCACCGAGACTATTTTGGTAATTTTCGATCACTTCCAGTTATTTTCTGATCTTGAGCTAGTTATGAAAAATTATCAGCATGTTGAGATGAAGAAGAGCAGCCCGACCCCGACACCATTGGTGGCGGTCGATGGCGGCTCTGCCACTAACTCCGGCGGAAATTTCCGGCCACCTCCGGGGGTCAAAAATATAGTTTCTGTGCATTTTTAGATTCTATATTTCAATACGATCATTTCGATATATTATACGCAATTTTCAGATATCGTATGATTTAGTTATGAATTTTTACATTTCGATCCATTTCGATCGTTCGATTTATGATCTGTGAAGATCGGACCGTCCGATGGACTTGTAGTTTTGTTATGATGATCGTATGACTTTCCCGATGACTTTGTGTGGTCACGGGCGAAGATCCGACCGTTGGATCTTAGTATAATTGTGAAATGGTGATTCGGAAGGCGATTCGTGAGAATCCGACGGTCGGATTTTCGTATAATTTTGTGGAGATGTTTATAAGGATGATTCAAGAGGATTTGACCGTTGGATCATCATATAATTTCGATCCGACCGTTGGATCATCAATTAATTTCGATCCGACCGTTGGATCTTTATTAATTTAGAATCCGACCGTTGGATTACCGTGTATGTGAGATTTATGATTGATTTACTAAGTTAAGATCGTATTGGATTAGGTGATCGACGGATTGATTTGGCGGACGATTTGTAAAATTGTCTTTTGGGTTGTTAAGAAGACGCAACAGGAATATCGAGGTGAGTAAACCTCACGTGGTTCATATTACGAACCGAGTACTTTTAATTACTCTATTTTATCGTAATTGTGTGAAAACATTTTTGGAATAAATATTTGTTTTAAAATCATATGGACTTGATCAACTACGGTCCATAGGTAAGTAAAATGATTTTTATTATACAAATGAATTTCTCGGTTTTATTGCATGTGAACTATAGTTGGTATTAGTGATTATCCCTGAGCGGATAATTACGTATATATATATATATATATATATATATATATATATATATATATATTTACGTGGTTGAGTATGGAATGGTGTGACATTGAGGTGTGTGTGGAACTGTGATAAATTGGTTATGATATGTTATTGTTTTGAAATTGCCATGATCAATTGTGATAATGATTATCGATGAATGTTGTGATAATCATGTTGACCGTGTGAGCTGAATAGAAGGTAGAGAATGCAGGGGAATGGTCTAAGATCCTTCGGTTTAACAATAACCGAAGTGTATGTGTTCTGAGGACGGGGATGTCCGAAGTTCGACGGTTAAGGATAACTGAAGTATTTTTGTTCTGAGGACGGGGATGTCCGAAGTTCGACGGTTTAATGATAACCAGAGTATTTTGTTCTGAGGACGGGGAGTCCAAAGTTCGAGGGTTATTAAGATAACCTGGGAATACATTGTTTACTTAAACCTTGGCCGAGGTGACAGGTAACAATGTAGTTAGAGCTCTAACGTGTTATGGGATGGGACCAAAGTGTTGATATTTGAATGAGGGAATCGTGAGGATGTATTAATTCCTTGTTGTTCACGTGTGTTGGTTTGATGTTCCCTTTGTGGATGTTGAGATTGTTGGTTGTTACTTGAGTTAAAAGTATTGTAAATTAATAAATCAACAGTTCCTTCTTGTTTACTCATACGAGCTGTCAAAAGCTTACCGGGTTTGGTGTTGTTGCAATCCCGGTACACTATTCAAATTATGTAGCGGGAAATCCTACAGGTCAGGAAAATCAGGGCGGTGATCGTGCGGGTTAGAGTATTTGTTTTGGTTTTTACAGCATTTGTAACTGTGAGGTGAGTTATGCTCATTTGAGCCTTACAATTTAATTTGGTGAGAGTGTGCTGTAATAAACAAACTTAAGGATTGGTTTTTGTAATTTTGAGTGGTGTGAGGTGTGGTTGTTTTTGAGAAAAAATTCAGAGTGTTATTAAGTGAGTTGTATTAATTCATGTTTCGGATTTGGGTGTTGTTATTCAAAATTCGGGGCGTGACAGTTTGGCATCAGAGCGTAAGGTACATATTCGGTGATGTGTCAATACCTTCCGAGTGATGGCCCGTGTATGTGTGAGTGTTGGGAGTCATTGGGTATGTGTGAGTGTTGGGAGTTGTTTAGGCCGCTAAGTCATTTTAGGAACGTGAATACCTCCCCTGTAGTATTGACTGGGTTAATATGGACTTGTATTTGACTTATACTGTGTTTTAAGTGTTATACAAGTTTTAACCACATATTGTTATACTTCTGAGGTAATGGACAAATTGAGAGGCATAACTAGGGGTTGAGGTAGAGGTCGAGTCCGATGTAGGGACATGATCTTTCTATGTAGACAGTTGAGGATGAGGTGGAGGCTTCAGAGGTTGAGTTGCCTGTTCCACCTGTAGTTGATGTGATGGATGTTATTCTCAGTTTGCAGTCCTGAAATAGATTGAGAATCTAGGAGCAGTTGGAAAGAGAATTGATCTCACCAACTCAAGATGATAGGAGTGTGAGAGATTATGAGATAGAGTTCTCAAGACTATATTGGTTTAGGAGACAAATGGATGCAAAGAGTTGGCCATGAAGTTTTAGCTGGGGCTGAATGCTTCCCTTTAGCATGACGTAACCATTTAATAGAACTTATTTCGGTTAGGGTGTTAGCCATTGAATAGGATTCTTGACTCATGTGGAACTTGTGAGTAGTATTGCGGTTAGGGAAGAGATTGTTGTGGTTTTCGAGCTTAGTGATGTAAATTGAGAAATACTTATGTTATCTCTAAGGAGGGTAGTGGAGTTTGTTATCGAGGTGATACCAGGTTTGATACACACCTTATTAGATGACACAAACTGAACTTAAGGAGTTGAAGGTTCAAGACGAGAGTTTACTTGAGTAGAGATTCATCAGAGCTAGTACTTCTCCATGATGGTACCGTAATGTGAAAGAAGAAGAATATGGTTATGTTCCTTCTTTAAGGTGAAGCATGACCATGATGGGATTGGTACTAAGGATATGAATTATCGATAATGATTTGGAAGGAATTTGTAGGGACTGAATTATGAGATTAGAGTTAGTTTAGTTACTTTGTAGATGCCTCTTATGACACTAATCGTTGTTAGTGCTTGGCAATGGAGTTAATACTCTAAGCTCCTCATTGAAAGATTTCTG